>NW_022900915.1:29514293-29537534 GCF_012274545.1 Fukomys damarensis | reverse complement strand
TATTTATTTCACTTAGGAGTATATCTTCAATATGTATCCATTTTCCTATGAATGAATCTATTTTCTCATTCTTTATGGCTGAGTAATATTCCATTTTACGGAAAAACCACATCTTCTTTATCCAGTTTCCAACAGATGGGCAAATGGGCTGTTTCCAAGTTTTAGCACTTACAAACTGTGCCGCTATAAACATGGGTGTACATATTTCTCTGTGATATGATTCTTTTAGTTCTTTTGGAAAGATACCCAGCAGAGGGATGGCTGGGTCAAATGGAACCTCCAGTCCAAGCTCTTTGAGGTATCTCCATATTGATTTCCATAGTGGTTGCACCAGTCTGCACTCCCACCAACAATGGAGAAGGGTTCCTTTCTCCCCACAACCCCACCAACATTTGTTATTGTGTGATTTCTTGATAGCAGCCATTCTTTGTGGGGTGAGGTGGAATCTCAGTGTTGTTTTCATCTGCATCTCTTTGATTCTAGCTTTCATTGTCATTTCAACAATCTGCAGTATCCACTGACATTTCCTTGATGAGTCTTACTTAAATGTACAGTGTCACAAAGACCGCATTATCACACTCACGTAGAGAATCTAAAACTTTTGATCTAACAGAAGGGTAGTTACCAGTTTCTGGGAAGTGTAGAGAGAAGAGGGAGATGATAAAACTGATCGCTGGTTGCTAAGACACAGTTAGAAAACAGCAAGAAGTTCTGGTGTGGTCTTGTACGACAGGATGATTATCAACTGCATCTTTCAAAAATCTAGAAGAAAGGATTTTGAAAATGTTTGCCATAAAGAAATGATAATGGTTTAAGGAGATAAACTTATTTAACACAATTTAAGCATTATACAATGCATGCACTGTGTATGGTAAACATTACCTGGTGCCTATTAGCATGTGCAACATTTTATTTTTTTGTGTATCAGCTAAAAAGTAAATTAAAAAATGTATGGTGCCACTTGCTCTCAGAAATGAAGAAAGATGGTCTTCTGCTCAGGTTGGCCTTTTGGTGACCTTACACCATGAATAAAAATTACAGTCTCCTGTAAAATTTTGTTTTAACTTTATCAAAGTGTACTTGGTTCTTGTAATGTTTTGCATTGTTTGACTTATCACTCTAAACTTTTGGTTTGGTTAGCTATCTTACATGTTTGTTTGGAGGAAGTGACGTGAATGCTGTCTTTTTCTGGTTTATTTAATTCTGTTTTTCAGCCATCAAAGAAACAAAAATTTTTTTTGTGTCTGTTCTGTGTGTAAGTAAAAGTGGTATTTCTAATCTCTACAAAGTTATAACTTCTCCATTGTTGGTAATTTTTCACCTTTTAATTTGGTTATTAAATTTACCATATGAATACTCCAGTAACATCTCTTTACTCTTTATTTGGTTATAAAATATATATGTACTTGATTTTATACACACACACATACACATCTGGTAGCTATATCTAGTCAATATAATCAGATATAATGCACATGAACTTATAAGAGAAAATTACACATGAACTTATAAAATATAAAATATTTTAGGGTTTAAGTTTTTCAGTTAATAGAAGTTTATTATCCTACCGATATATAAAATGTTTAGTTTTTCTAAAAAAAGTTACTTAGGGAACAATTATAAAAAACAAGGCTTATCTTTGTTTACTTCATGGTAAGATTAAAAGGCATAAAGTTTAGTTTCTGTTTAAAAATAGTTGTTTTATAAATATAAAAAAAGAAAATTTTATAAGACATTTCTAGTAAAACAAACCATATAAAGCAGAGAAATCTAATATAGATTTCATCATGGTTTTATCACAGTATGAAAATATTAATATGTCATTCTAAGTATACAATACTTACTTTACAGCCTTATACAATAAATAAGTATATACAAATTTCTGACTTTCTATAAGTTTACTGGTTTTAGTTTATATTGCTTTCAAAAATGTTCAAGATCATGAAAAAATATAAACATATATACAGAATGTTTTAATTATACATATTTTATATAAAAGGAATTGCTTCT
The DNA here is from genome assembly GCF_012274545.1 of Fukomys damarensis. Classification (NCBI taxonomy): domain Eukaryota; kingdom Metazoa; phylum Chordata; class Mammalia; order Rodentia; family Bathyergidae; genus Fukomys; species Fukomys damarensis. Next base: position 29,535,524 of record NW_022900915.1, on the reverse strand, counting down.
TATAACTTCAGACATTGTAGAACTTATGTAAAATTGCAGTAAATACAAAAATGCTGTATCTTTTTTGATGATTGTTTTTTGGTCTTTGTTTCTGTTTTTTTTTGGGTCCCAGGGATTGAACTCGGGTCTTCGTGCTTGCCAGGCAGGCCACCAAACCGCTGAGCTAAATCCCCAGCCCTTGATGATTGTTTTTAATCAATATTAATTGAAGTGTTTTTAAGGAATTTAAGGATGCTTTAAATATATTTTAGGAGTTATATTTTGACTTTGAAAACCCAAGATGTCTTATATTTTTAATTAATACAAGTACTTTTTAATTCATAGCTAAATAAACTCAACAAGAACAACAAAAAAAGAAGTTCTGCAGTCACTATATATTGAGAGATAACAGAAAATTGGTGTAGTTTATAAAAAGAAATTGGCAATGATATAGAATTCCAGAAAATATAAGTGTTTTCTTCTTTATTTTCACATGCAAAAAATATTTATTTATTTCTGGGAGTGATTGTTTTAGACATTGTTTATTAAAATCGGTCTGAAATAATTCAAATTTATATAAAATTACTTTAATCTGGAGCATCATTAACTATTCTTCTGTCTCTTTAGAGGTGTTGATAGACATATGGTTCTGTCAAAGATGAAATTAGTGAGACAGGTAAGGAGATGATTGCCAGTGCAAAGGGAAGAGTTGACCACTGATGAAGATGAAAGTGTTTAATTAGAGTGGCATTTTCTTTGGCACTTTTATAAGGAGGGATAAACAAGTTGCAGATGAGGTCATTTAGACTTAGGCTCCTTTTTTAAGAAGGGAGAGCCTGTCAATTGATTGAACAGAAAATGTCAATCTTGGTGTGTAGCTACTTTTAGGAAGTAAGCAGTTCTAGTCTTAGCAAAGAACTCAAGAGATACAAATAATCAAACTTGTTAAGACTCAAAGGGGAAGGGTCTGTGAATGACCTTCTCAGGAGTTGTAAGTAAAAGAGGAAAGATCTATTTTTGAATAAAATATATGACTATTTTATGTAGGTGGTATATACCAAAATTCCCAGCATTCTGGGAGGCTGAGATAAAAAATTAAGAAACAAACAAACAAAAACCAAAATTTCAATCCCAGCAGGGAAAACTTACTGACTTAGCAAAATCCTGTCTCAACATGAAAATAATGAAATAAATAAAATGTGCTAGGTATTGAGCTCAGGGTGAAGGCCCTAAGTGCATTCTCAGTACCACACATATTAACTAATTAAAATAAGAATGCTAAATTTGAGTCATTTTGTCCTTGAAAGGTTTCATCCTAGGCAATATCCTATTTAAGAATGAATGCTTTAATTTCCCACAACCATTATTTTAAATTCTGTCCACAATGTGAAAGCAGGATGGATTCTTAAATATCTTCAGAATTATAGCCATTATATGAAGTGAAGAGTGTTTAGGGAAGATATGGCACAGGAGTAATATTTCTCCAACACAATAATAACTTTGGTTTTCAGGAGACCCAGTAGAAGCAAATATGTCATTTCTGATGTTTGTCATATCTCGTATCATCAGTGATGCATGTTGTTGGTGTTCAATTTTTAGATTTTTCTCAATAGTTAAATCTACCTAAAGTTTCACCTCAGTCTGTAATTCTTGACTCTCATTTTTGTCTGTTTACTTTATGTTAGAACACTGAGGTGTCCTCACTTTCATTATAATCTGTAGGAGAATCTGTATCTGTATATTACCATTATGGTGGTAAGAGTGGATAAATAAGTTTGAAAACTCTCCATTGCATACACCTAAGCAGTTTTACTGAAGAGAACAGTTTCGTACTTCAGGGATGGCTTTGATGATCCTATCTTGTGGAGCTTACCTTCGTGCTGAATGCTGGAGGGGCTATAGCCAAGGCTGATACACCTTCTACTGTATATAAGAAGTAAAGAAAACTCTTCCTCCAAATATTCTTTCTTAGAAATAGAGGAAGGTGGAAAGCACTGGGGGATGATGGGAGTCCTATTGTCTAGAATTTTTCAAATGCTAGATATCATTTTCTTTTGAATCTTGGAGCTTCATGTTAACATAAATAAAGAAGTTTACCTTATGTAAGTGCAAAGACTTTATTTGGAATTTGAATAAATAACAGAGAATATTTTCTCTACTACCATCTTCCTCCCCACAAATAAGTAAATAAATAAATACGTCTAATTTTTCTATTTAGCATGCTACAGAGCACATTATATTTGGAAAACAGTTCAATCATTGAGTAATTTATAAACCTAGAAGACACTCATTACACATTTATAGACAGTACCTAACATTTAATTTTTATGGGGAAGACTTCATATTCTTGGTTTAGGTAATATTTTGTACTTTTCCTCCAGGCACATATTGAGTAGTGAAAGCTGTAAGAAAAAAAAAATACATATGTATATAAAGGTAGATGGGATCTCTAAATTTATAACTGGATAAAATTATTGTCAGGGACATAACTTGAATTTTTATGTGACAGTAAATCCAGCAAACCATAGTCCACATCAAATTTGAATTTGTAAACATCTTAGGAAAATATCCACTGTATCTCTCCCTTCTACATAGTTCTGGTTGCTTTGTCTTGCTGACTGGAGAGAAAATAAAAAAATGGAATAAGCAGGGAAAAACAAATTAGACTTACACTGGAAGGAGGTTACATCTTTGCCAAAGGGAAAAGGATATCCACAAAGTGAAGGGATAGAATTTAAGGAAAATGAAGTTTTGAGTAAACAATGCCTGTTGGAACAGTCCAAGGAATAAGAAGAGCTTTGAAGAAAAATGTGTGTTCAAGAATGAATTTTAGAACAAAGTGTTATCCAGGCTTCTTTTTCCAGGAAGTTGCTGGAACTTACATTATTTTTCAAGCTTTGTAGAGTTGGATGGAAGTGTACTCCTGTGAATGTAATGCATAGTTGAAAATGTGAAGAGCGGAATATTGTCTGTAAAGTATAATTTGCAAAGCCATTTTGAAGAATTACAAGGGAAAAAGTAAGCGTTCTGAAGTTAGAGAGCAGCCCACTTGGCCACATGGAATTCATACTTCTGTTGTATTTAAAAGCCCCTAAACTTGTTTTAGTCTGAAGTCAACCAAAAGAATTCATCAGATTATTTTCAACCACATCGCATTATTCAAACATTTATACCGAGACAGAAAGAATTAAAATTGCAAAGTGGAGGAAGTTGTAAAAAGATGGTCCATCCCTTCTTATTAACAGCAAGCCCACAATTGGATTCCATTAGAGAGAAACTATAGCTTTGTGCCTTTGGGAAGCTACAACAATCACTAAGGATGTCCAGGAGCGTAAAGACACATGAAGTGCCAAAGTGAATTTGAAAGAGTGGATGAAGCTCTATGTTGCTCTCATACCAAATGATCACTTAAATTTGATCAAAAAACTTTGGAGTAGTGATAGGCCAAGTAAAGCAATACTTTATCAGCAGTATAATTGAGAGGTTTGTCAAAAACTTACAACAACAGTTAGTGAGGGTTGCTTCAGATTTTAAAGATAAACTTGATTCCTATAAATGAGAAACACAGAGGTAAAAAAATTGAAAGAGCTAAAATTTTCATTGAAAATGAAAAAAATTGAAGTAGAAATTAAAGTGTGATATGTACATGTACCAATTTCCCAGGTGAATATAAGTGTTATGCATTGCAAATATATACAAATGAAAACAAAACAAAAATAAAATTAAAAGGTGAGTGTTATATACTTTGACAGCATTAAAATTAAAATTGACATGTCAGCCAACATTTTTAAAAAAGGTTCCTTTCTTCCAAGCTTTTCAGGAAGCAGTCATAAACATAGCTTATTCCTTAAAAAAACAAAATAAAATAGAGAAGCTTTAGATGATTTGCATATTCACTGAGAAATAGCCAAAACTATGAAAAGTAGTCAAATATTTTAATGAAACAAGTAAAAACACCAAAATAGACCTAGAGAACAAAGATTTTTTTTACATTGAAGACAGAATTTAGATTAGTAAAGAGATTTAGATGAGATGCAATTAAAGGATTCCTAATCCTTTGAGGGAAAGAAAAGGAACTGAATTTCAAACTCCCTCAAGTAGATGAATTCTTCATCCAAATAAAAATAGAAGAAATTCTATAACTGTACTGCATTATATCATAAATATTAACCTTATGTGGCTATTGAGAACTTGCTAAAGAGCTCATGCCATGAAACAACTTAATTTTAAATTTCATTAAATTTACATTTAAATTTGATATTCAATTCACTCGTTAATGGAAAATATTTAAGGGTGATTGGAAAAATAACATGTAAATCTATATTTTAACCATAAATTTCATAAATTTAAATACAGGTGAATTATTTGTGTGACAACTTAGCTTTAGTACCAGGGATCAAACTCAGGTCCTTGTGCTTGTGAGGCAGGTGGCGGAAACACTGAGCTAAATCCCCGGCCCCTTACAAATGAATTATTTGTAACAAAAATCACTTCAATTTGAGATGTGTTTTAAGTAGAGAATACATAGGTAAGAATAACAAGATATATCATAAAAATGTTATATTGATTTTGTGAAAATACTGGGCATCGTGTTTAAATAAAATAGAATATAAAAATCAATTTCTTTAACCTCTTTTCACTTTCTTAAATGTAGCTACAAGAAAGTTTTTAAATACAGATATGGCTCACAGTGTATTTTCATTGTAAAAAAAACACTATATACAGTAATACAAAAATTTTGATAAATATATATTTATCATCTCAAAGTAGGGAACTTGTTTTAATCATGACAGAAGATATGAAATTCATAAAGGGGAATACAAAAAATTTTAGTTTCAATATAAGAATAAAAAGAAAAAAGCAAGAAGAAAAATAGAGAAAAGAACTGTATTTTAAATCATTTCACCAATATATAGAAGACTAATTCAATATTAAAACAGACAAATTATAAAAGCATATGTCAACAGTTAGATTAAAATAATATAGCTACTGGAAATATTAATCTTTGATATTTACTTAGAAAGGCATACAACTTCACTTGCATTAAAGAAATAAAGTTATATTGTTTATTTTATAATATTAATACATATTAATCAAGACAGAAAATGAGAGGATGAAAGAGAGAAAAAGAAGCAGAGAATCAGAGGCTGAGTAAGGGGGAGAATAAAGCCATGGGACCTATCAATAGAAAAATTGATATCAATACAGATTGAAATCACATTTACCTTAGAAGTAGATTGCATTCTTCATTATTTGCCAAAGGGATGTACTTTCAGATATGCTTACATATACAGGAATATCATTGGCAATATTGTATATTATTACATAAAAGGAAGTCTAAATATATAAAGTAAAACTATCAGATATTTAAATAAATTCTGGAGAGTGTGTGTTGTATTTATAACACAGAGACAAACTTGGGTCGGGGATTTAGCCCAGTGTTATTGCACCTGCCTTGAAAGAGCAAGGTACTGAGTTCAATCCCTGGTACAAACAAAACAAAGCAGAAATACATAAAAAATAAATTATAGAAAAATATTGACAGATGGAAAGATATATAGTATAGTACATTTTATACTGAAAGAATAAATTGAAAAAAATTGCATTTTCAATTTAAAAACTATAAATTGATTTTTTGTTCATTTTACTGAAATACAAAAAATTATTCCCAATAAATATATCACAAGAATGATGGAGAATTGCAGAACTGAATATGAAATTTTCCTACGCCATTAAAAATATATCTATGTACTTATATTTGAAAGTCATTAATAGAGATTATGTGAAAGTAGGGGACTTTTATATCTCTTCAATGTTACATATCTATATAGCTTTGATAATACAGTTAGGAGGACTCCAACGACACTCTCTGATAAAAATTTACAATGTTATGAGTTTACTAAAAATTGATGATTTAAAGTTCTAGATGACTGTAAAAAACATAGCCAGCCTTGTTTCAAAAGTAAACAAATAAAAACAAAATACCTTATAATTTTCTACATATTCCTTTTAAAAATACCTGCAAGTTTTCCTTTTATCATGCAGAATAAGTTCATTATATGTGGGCTTATGTTGAAGTTGTATCGTTCACAAAGTCCAGTGTCATCTGCATCAGCACAACCTACTTGTCAGTACAGTTTAAAGGAAAAAATATTTGCTATTCTCATGCTCAAGTCTGATAAAGCAGAAATTTTAAGTTATAATGCAAAGATTACAATGATTATTTTATTATGCTAGTTAAATAAAATAGGTTTGAAATATAAATTTTAAATTTTTCTATGTATCTCAAATTGTTGGATTTTTTCCATTTACAAATAAAGTGGATATTATAATGAAAGTCAAATCTAATAACATTTATGAAATTGCAAGCCCATTATTTAAAAAACACTTTATATATAGCTAAGAAGACAGATTTTACTACAAACTGTGACTTGCTCACTTGATCCAGTAGTAAATATGTAAAAGAGTATTTCCTGAATTATTAATTTAAACACTAAGCAATAGTGGCATTGTTATGACCATATAGATATAAAATTGTTCAAGTGGAGTTTTCATAGTAGTCTATAAAAGTAAAATAATTTGAAAACTACTAAACTGGATATTGAAATATAAACAGAATGAATTCTATCAGATCAGATAAAGTTAAAATGGAAATTTTTTACAGACTAAAAATAATTCAGTCATAAAAAGTAAGTAACCTAAAAGAGGAAGCACAGGCAGCAATAATTTAAGAAATATTAAAGAAAAACAAGTAATAAAACCTATTGAAAAACAGGATTGCAGAGTAACAAACCCTCTGATAGGTTTGCAGCAATACTGAAAATAGAATTGATTTTATCTTCTGCTATAATAGGAATATCAATGCATCATTGAAATATAGATGGGTCATGCAAATTTGGTAAGATGAATAGTATTATTGTTGAAACAATGTGGAATCTTGTTTATTACTACTTTTATTTTCACTGTTTGAGTACAGATCAGAGAATTCAGGGAAGTTTCATTCCTTTCTAGATTCTAAGAAACATTCTTGGAATTATGAAGGGCTTATTTTTAGAGTTTAATCATGTTTACCTTGATACATCTATTTTTCTATTGCACTTATTAACATCTGGCTTCAACCTGATGATATCTGTTTATAAATCCAGTCACTAAAATTTGCCTTTTGCTTCTGTCATTCCAATAAAGAGCCAATCTATTGCACTGCTAAACTGTATGAATGAAATAATTTTCACACACATTTTCTTTCCTTCTACCTTAGCTCTCATATCAAAGCTTTTTACATGATATAGTTATGCTGCCCCTCAGGGCACAACAATAAACTAACTCCTTAAATTTCATCCCTGCTAAGTTCGCGATATAAATGTCAATTTACCTTAGCTAAAGCAGAGTTTTGAAATCAATAGCAAGGATTACTCTCAGTAGAAAGTATATCTTGCTATTGCTTGCAAGTAAGTGGTAGCTTGTAGATAGCATTAAGCGAATAGAGTCCATCATTCTCAAAAATGTTGTCTGTGAAATTTTATAATTTCCTATTGACTGCTTTCCAGTTGGTACTGCTTATATTAAAACACCTAGAGCCTATTCTCAGCTACTATTATGTTTGATTATCTACCATCAGCAAAGACCTCAATTTTTCAATGTTTCCATGTACTCATAGATATCAGGAGCGGAAAAATTGAGTAAAAACACATACCAGACACTATTAAGGAGTCATGCTTTCAAAATATTTGTATGTATGCATATGTCTCTATTAATACCTGAACTTTATTCTAAACATTGAACAAAATCTTCTATGAAAACCTGATTTTAAATCTGTCAAAGAATCTACATTATAAGAAAAAAATAGCAAAGGCTGAATTTAAAGGCATTTAAAAATTTTAAGTATTTAGAGAAATGACTTCAATTGCAGAACATTATGAAATTATATTTCAAGCAGTTTCAGAACTGCAATACCGCACCACAAAAACAATGTGCAAGGAAAGATACACTCTTAGTCATTAAAGTGTTTATGTTTAACTAATTATGTTATTGTGGTTTATCTAATTTGACTATCGAAGACTAGTTTATGGAATTGCATAGGTAAACGATTTTTGTTATTTCACTTTTCTTTTTTTTTTTTCTTCCCCTTTTTAATGTAGCTGGCTCTAGAGATCCTGAAGATTAAAACATTATTTCTGGGATATAAGCTCTCAGAAGTAACCATAAAAGGGGAATATACAAATATATTAAGCCCTTTTTTGGCCTAATCAGTGATGGAAAGCTTTGTAGAGTTTTCAATAACAGACAGCCCACTGCAGCTCATGTGGCTTAGGTTTGTCAACATTGACCTAGTAAACAAGTAAAGATCTTTGAATATTTGAGTAGTCAAGAGGGTTATTTTACTGATTCCTACTCAATATAGAACAGTAATGACCTAGAAAACAGTTTTATTTCTTTCTAAAGTTCCTCACATTTTCTCTTTTTTAGCTTTTATACCTTGTGAGGTGGAGAGCAAATTTGTCCTGAATAAACAGCTGGTTGGACAATTATTTAGCTTTAAACACTACATTGACACAGAAAACGTGTGTTCCATTTGCAGTTTTCCAAGAGCGACAATCCAGTATCAGTCTGCATTCAGTCAGAAAAACAGAAGCTGCTTGCAACTGAACTCAGAATTAAGTCTTTACTTGACTTTGTAATTGGCTGGGGATTGGAATTGAGGGAAACTCAGCAAAGTACTAGAGGGGCTTCTACTGAAGGTCACAGAAGTTGAACTGAAGTTTTTCACCTGAAGAAGGAAACCAGAGTTCCTCAAGTCTCCGTTGGAAACTTGTTATAGCTTTTATCTAGATGTCTCTCTAAACTCTCATGGAATCACAGGGGGATTTTTCAGAGGTAGCTGGATCTAGAGTGTGTGATGTTTGGATTGCTTCATGGTATGACAGAATTAAGGGTACACTATAAGGGTGTCAGTGCCATTTACTCTCAAGGTAGATAGCCTACATAGAATAAGAGGGACAGAAAGGGCTCCTGTTGTTGCTTGCTGCTTGCTGCTGCTTGCTGCTTCACTGCTGGCTGCCTTCTGTCTGCCTTGCTTTGCCATAGACTGTTTCTCTCAAATGCCACTCTGCCTGCCACACCACCCTGCTTTGAAGCCACCACTAGAAACTGTTAGCAGAAATAAACCTTCTGTCCTTTAATTTTGGCTGTCAACTACTGTGTCTTAGCAATGAGAAAAGTAAGACAAAGGTGATGCATTATTTAACGACTTTTAAAATGCCCAGTAAATGTCCATGCTGGGAGAGGGAAGCTAGTGGGTGGTCCTCAAGGGTTTGTCAGCATGCTGCCAGTAATTTTTCCTTTGTGCAAAGAATAGTTACTTTCCCTACACTCCAGCATTTCATGCATCCTCAATTCCTTTCATAGGAAAATTTTGCCTGAGAAATTAACAGTGAGTGGGATTTGGGCAAAGTGGTCCTCACTTCATGAGAGGAAGTGCTGTCCAATTGACCTTTATGGGTCCTTCAGTATAGGATGATTTTGTGGACCCAGTAGTTGTGCACACCCCTGTCTTGATTTAAGTCTTGGCCAAAGGCAATACCATTAAGTTTCACCAGCTCGCCAGTCAATCTTCTAAGTCAGACACAATCATATTGCTCCCAAAAGCAGAGATTTAAAAAATCTTTTATCCCATGCTATTCATCACTTGAAGATTCTCATTTATTTTGTAGCGGAGTCACAATTCTTTTGTTTTTTATTTGATTGTTTATTGAATATTTAAATTTAAGGAATAAAGTAAAAATTCATTCATATTTCCTTTTGCCCTCAATTCAGTAATGAAAACCAATCAAGACAAATTGTCCTAATTTGTACATTAAACTCGAGCACTTTGTGTGAGGTCTCAACAACAGAAGGACAACAGGCTGCTGAGCTTCAAGTTTAAAGGAATGCATTTGTGTCCTTGGAAAATGCTCCTGCCCTTAGTGACAACTGTCTCCAGTCATAACACTCTAATATTATGAATACAAGAGACAGAATATTTCTAACTGACAAAGGCCTACAATGTGAACAACTCCTCTAATGTCCATGTCTTAGCTCTGGGAGCCGTGAATGTTGAGTAGAACAGAAACAGAACTACGCAACACTAATCAGTCAAACAGATCATGTAACATATGCCCTAGGATGTTGTCCAGCAATGCAGGATATATACTCTGTTGGTGTTTGTCTTTCAATAGTATTCCGCTGTTCTGTAAAATCATTTTAATGTGATCCATGACAGGGCCTCATGATATATTCTGCTATATGATCTTGTACAGAGATTTCTATAAAACAGGAAAAGCAAGTCCATACTGAGAACACATATTATTCTCCCGCAGTGATCATTGCTACTGGCAAATGGGCTATATGCAAATCAAATCTTAAATAGAAGAAATACACGTTGTAGAGTTCACCGTTAAGCTCCACCCATGTTACCTTGTCACTTTACTCAGGAGGCTTTTAAGAAAGAGCAGGCAATTCTGGAAAAACAGACTGTTTGCAGCCTAATATATTCATAGGACCAAGCTTCTTTTCTTCCCAGGTATTGAGAAATTTCTCTGTTATTGTTTTCCTTTTTTGTCCATACTGGCATCTTATCTCCTCCTCCTGACACCAATTTGTAAATAATATTCTTTCTACTCCATGAACATCAGCCACCATGTGAGTCGTGGCTCATGACTCGTGAGTCACTGCAGGTTTATCTATTTATTTACTCCAGGGAAAGTGAACCAGCTGGTATGCTGCCTGAGTTTCTGACTAATGACATCAACCTGCACCACTAGCATTGGTCTTCCTGATTGGAACTGTAATTTTGTTATTTTCTACTGTAGGTGGTTTTATAACATGGTAGACAACATGTGTAAAACAAGCCCAACTATTTTTCTCCAGTAAGCTCATTATAAGGAATTTCCTATGAAATCACACATGTTGGTTGAAGTTGAGGGCTATGTAACTGGAATAGATGCTATGATAATCTGAGCTACTTGGTAATAAATGTTAACTGTGTCTCATGGAGTACCTTAAAGTTGATCTCATATATTATGTGTCCAGTTAATGAGAGGCTGTAATATATATCCAATTTGTCTGTTATTTATATAGAAAAAACCCCATTTCAGAATACTAATATTAAGTCAGTTGGTAACTTGATGACATGGTAAAATGAAATCATCTAGTGCACAGAATTAAATTAGAAGTGTTGATAGAAAGGGAAGAAGTTGTACACAGAACACTACACAGGATTCAGCAGAACGAAAATTCCAATCATTAATACTATGATTACAAAAGTTCTGTGGTACATATCTATCTGCCATAAGATCTCCAAATACCATTGGATCCTCTAGTAGCACTCATGTTAGTTCCATCTTTACTCTTTGCACTTATTCTATTAGTGTGCTTAAAATATAAAAATTATGTGTAATAAAGTACTGAAAATCTAGTGTTTCAAATATTCCCTATGTTTTTGTGTGTGCTGATTGGCTTTCATAAGTTACCATGTTTGAGCCCAGTTGAGTTGCTTCTCTTGAGTCTGGAAGACAGATGAGCTTAGCTGCAGCGAACACAGTTCCTTTCTCCTTCAAGATACATTTTGTTGGAAGGGTACACTTTTCTCTACAGATTTCCAACTCTCCACACTCTCTAATTACTCAAATCTGACAGTACTATTCTTTTGTCCTCTTAGAAACTTGTCATAGCATGTTTCTCTCATTGGTCTTTGTTTGTTTCATAATTTTTAGTGTTTTAGTTTTCCCTTTAACTTAATTTTATTTAATTTATTTAATTTTATTTTGAGAAACTTTATTTTTAATGTTCCCCATTGTCCATTGAAAGGTTTGTCTTAATCAATTTGAGCTTTTGTAATCACAGCATTAATGTTGCTACATGCTGAGTCTCTGACCAGAGAGCTAATTGCCTTTAAGTTTTTATGGTAGAAAAATAACAACTCATCCCCAAAGATACCCATATCTTAATCCTGTAGCTTGTGAATATGTTACCTAACATGGCAAAAGTAATTTGGCAAATATGATTTTTTTTCAAAAAATTGAGATGATTAGATTATACTGGATTAACTCCATGGGATAAGGAATAAATAAGAGAGAAAGTTAAGGCAATCGAGTAGAAAGTCATTTGAAATGAAAAGTCAAAATATATAAAGACATTGAAAGGGGAAACCATGCTTACCATTTTATGAATAAATGATTATATGAGTTTATATAATTGGAGGTATCTTGAGTGCTAGCACCAAGTTCTTCAGGATAAATGAAGTTTAAAATAGTCAAGTAAAAATGAAAAAATGGGTGAAAATGAGGTGAATATATTCTTAAAGGTTAAAAAATTATTTTGATGGAAGCAGACAGCATACTGGCATTCTGATAGATGAAAGGTGCAAAGCACTGCTGCAGCTCAGAGTGGCAGAGGCTGTCAAAGCCACATGGGTGGTCATGGGGTCCCAGGAGCATGACGACAAGACGGGGCCACAAAGGCAGCTTTATGATTGGTAAGTGAAGGGGAAGCTGTGGTCTGCTTTTGTAAGCTCCTTCGAAATTGGCTAATTTGAATTGTTTCTGTGGGCCCTGGGCATTGCTGCTGTTTCTAGATGTGCTGTACTTGGCCATGGACCTGGTAGAATAGATGTACAGAGATTCTAGAAATGAAAGCCCAGCCCAGTGAGGAAAGTGATGGGATATAGACTTATGAACTGCTCGAAAAGGAGAACTGAGCAGCCTTTAGGCTAGGTTTCAAAAGTGTCAAGATCACATTTTTTTTTAAACAAAGTATTAATCATAATTAAGTTCTTTCACTAAAAATAGAAACAAAAAGAACTCAATATCACAATTGGGTACTGTAAATATTTAGTGATAAGAGAGTGTTTCTGATTCTCATTTTAATTGTGAAATTTTAATAGTGAAAAGAAAAAAATAATATTATAGATATGGTAGGAGAAAAGCTTTTCCAAAGTAAAAAAAATCTTTAATATAAATTATGATCATCACAGTGTCAGCTGAAAAGGAGAGAAAAGCTCTAACCAGAGCACAGAATTGTAGTAATGATCTAGGAGCAGAGTGAGTGGCTGGTTTCTATAATTTAGCAATTGTTGTTGTTTATGGGTTACAGTCAAACAAAATATGAGACTCTATTCAAGGCCAATACTTTGTTGTCTTTAAGACTTTTAATGTGGACCTTGACTTTGGAGAAGCATTTCACACATGTATTCTGTGGCTAATGTAAAACAACTATTATTTAAAATGTTGTTACTGCCTCTCAAACACATCATTATCAAGAGTATAACTGGTGACTGTACATCTCAGGTAAAAAATAGAACTCAGATTCATAAAAAGATCAGAATGCATACAATTAGCGCTACATTCTAAATGTTTGTATACTTTCTAAATATTGAAACTTGATCTCCAATGCAATGGTATTGAAAGGTGTGATTGTCAACAATGATTTCCTCTCCTCCGTGGATTAATATCTTGTTGGGAATGCAGCTGCATGGTACCACACTGGAAGCAGAGACCAAGCCTTGCCAGGGACTTGACTTTGGAGTTCCATGCTCAATAAGTGTAGGAAATAAGGTGCTTTTGTTTATAAACTACCTGGTCTTCAGTAGTTTGTTATGGCAGCACAAATGGATTAAGACCAACTCTTCAATGAAAAATGTGGAATATTAAAAATAAAGTTACTCAAAAAATTAAATAAAATTAAGTTAAAGGTAAAACTAAAACACTGAAAATTATGAAACAAATGCAGACCAATGAGAGAAACATGCTGTGACAGTTTCTAAGAGGACAAACGAATAGTCCTATCAGATTTGAGTAATTAGAAAGTGTGGAGTGTCGGCGATTTGTAGAGAAAAGTGCACCCTGAAAGAAGCTATGGCCTTGAGGTGAGAGATGCATTCAGCCTGCTTGGACTCCTCCCTGGGAGCTGGATCCAGGATTCCTGTTGCCTGGATACAAACAGGAGACAGAGGACAGAGTGTTTGTGTTTGTTGATTTCATCCATCATGATCTGCTTCTTGGTGTGGAGAACCAGATAAAAGCAATAGAGACAGAATTTAACGAAGCAAAAGAAAATACTTTTTGGAAAATGTGCTTTCCTGAACATCAGATGACATATTTGTTTCCTTATCTCTGGTTTCCATGGGAGAAAAAAACACCATTATTTTTAGATTAAGCAAACTCATATTTCGATAGAGGTAGGCATATGACGCAAATCAAAGCAACCAGAAAACTTCACAAGTCCAGTCTCTTGATTGTTTCAGAGGTTGATGAGTTTGATACGTAGCTCACAGTGAGAAAATTAAAGTCTTTGCTGTGAACTGAACACTTAAGAACTGTCTGTTCTTAAGAGATCCTTGTGTTGCAAACAGCATGCCCCAAAACATACTTATTGCTCTTTGGAGGTAGGATCTTTGGAATACTAGTGTACTCAGGCCTTCTGAATGGGTTAATCTACTCAGGTTAATTGACTGATCCATTATCGGAACAGGGAGTCAAGTACTATGAGCAGTAGTCTTTTGGAAGAGACGGTTTGTCCATGTCGCCTGGACACATGATACCCTTGGGCTCCATCACGGTGAACATAATATTTATTCTTTGTTTGTTCTTTTGTTTTTTTGAGATAGGGTCTCACTATGTAGTTGAGACTGACCTGGAACTCACTATGTAGCCCAGGCTGGTCCTGAACTCACAGTGATCCTCCTGCCTCAGCCTCCCAAGTGCTGGGATCACAGGCGTGTACCACCACACCCGGCTCGTAATGTTTATTCTTTATAAATTTCCTGGTTTGTGGTATTAAGTTATAGAAACATAAAATGAGTTAATTTTTGTCTTAAGATGCTATTGAGCTCAGCGTGGAGAAAGATACTCACAGTTTCTGTAGAAGGATAAGAAAGTGAGGAAATTTGTGTGAGAGGAGTTGGTAGTCAGATTGCTGAACCAGTATGATATTAACTTTACAAAGCTAAGCTCAGGCATGTGGAGCCAAGAAATAGAGAGATGAAGGCCTTCATTATATCAGTTTCTTGGATTAATTAATACCTGAAGCTGGCCGCAACCAAATGCCCAGTTTTAAGGGACATGAGGAAATTCACTCAGATTTCTTGGATAAACTATTTGGATTTTGGTTTTGGTGACAAGATCTGACATCTGAAAAGAGACTGTTTCAAGTGAAGGACTTACATTATGAAATCGTTTCTTTCGCTGTTGGAACACAGTGATAACCATTCTTTTATCTTCACTTGGGATGTCCAAAAATATTATAGCAAAGCAATTTTTTGAATTATTTCCTGTTACATCTTTGGAAATCAGACAATACATTACTGAAGCTACAGAATAGAACAAGATATTTTATAAATATTTATTTATCAGCTATTTTCTTAACGTTTTTTACAAAGCTTTACAAAAATAAAAACAACCATCCAAGAAAGATTATAATCTGAAAAGAACTAATATGTAGCCTTTTATATCGATGACTTTTCTTATGATCAACAATTTAAACTAAAAAGTGAATAGGTAATCATGTTTTCTTTCGGTCTAAGTAGAGCTAATCCTCTGCTACCAAAGAAATATATTTTCCCACTTCAATATGACCCAGAAAACAAAAGTTTACTTTGTCCTCAATTAGTGAATAGTGTTTATTGTTAAAGTTACTTTCTGGTACTTGAGGGTTTTTGTTTTTTTAATTTTATATACGTATATCATATTTTGGTTCAAAAAAGAAAGGAGTCTTATATAAATGCCACATTGCTAAAGAATATTTTTTGTCTTACTGAAGTTTAATTTTAGCTGTCTCCCAGTCAATTGCATTAAATGATTTCAAAGGTAAGGATGAGAGAAATAAGAATGAATAAGTATAGCACAGCATCTTCTGGTTAATCATCACAGACACAGTAGTATCCTGCTTCCAAAGTTATTTTAACATTACCAATGAGGAGAAAAATAATCTTAAAAGCTTTTCTGATATTAATAGGTATGTTGTTTCTCTCCAAGACTTTAGATATGGAGGAAGTTTTTCATTTTTATCTAGATAAATATGAGACATCATCATTTTAAAGGTAATGCAGACCAAGAGGATTGTTAAATCTTAATATCAGATAAAACTGTCAGGTCGGCTAAGTCGCGGAGGGCAGTTTTAGCCCACAGATTTGGGTGGTGTGTTCCTCCAGTGAAGCTTGTCCTTATTGTGAAACCAGTGCTATTTATCTCAGCAAATGATTTCAACAATTACAGCCTCAGTAATTAGATAAAGTCCTCTTGTGGAGATGAACAAATCAAGCTCTCTTAGAAAAGATATCATTATGCATTCATTCAATTTGATGTTTATCAATAATCTTCTGATTAAGGTTTGGCAATTCATATAAGTCTGCCTACACTTACAGCCTACTTCGTATTCTATGGCAAATTATGGTCAGTATTCTCTTCTCATACAACTGAAATTCAGCTTTGTCTATGTAACTGTTCCCCTGGTAGACTGTCTATGTTTGTTTCGGTGAAATTGAGATTGTGATTCTTCAAGGTGATGGCTATAGCTTAAATAACCAGCACAGAAATCTCCTAGAGGAGAGATACCCATTGCTTCCTTTCCACACACAAAATGAATACACACTTCTCTGTTGTGGACCTCATCACATTCCAGCAGACACATGTCCTGATAACCCCACCTTCATGAATGAGCACTTCCTTAAATGAATTCATTAAACTGTGTCCCCAAGCTCTTCCATTTGAATGTTGCTTTGCCACAAATATACTTCAGCTCTTGCAACAGGCTCCCATTTCAGCTAGACTTACATTTGGATATAGTGGAAAAGGTAGGTCTGCCCATTCTATCGTCAATGTTTGCCATCCTTTCTCCTAGAGTGACCATGCCATGCTTAGAAAAAAAGTTGTTCCTATGTAAGTTTCAATTTATTTGCAATTAAAATTGAAAAGGTATCTAAAACATTCCAAGCAGGGTTTCAAAACTTATAGCAGAGTTCTATAAGAATACATTGGTATAAGATATATGTGTGCATATTTGTAAATATCAATGTATATAGTATATCTATGTCTTAATCTACTTTTTGCTAGGCTTTATCATCTATGAAGTTTTCTCTAAAGGTAACTTCTATTCATAAAAGCAAAATCTTATTGTTAAGAGTATAAACAGTCTTGCGCTGGAGAGAGAGAGAGAGGGAGGGAGAGAGAGAGAGGGAGAGAGAGGGAGAGAGAGAGAGAGGAAGAAGGGAAGGAAGGGGAGGAGGGGGCAGGGTTTTACTTTTGATTCCCATTGTGTCTGGATCCAGCCAACCCGATTGGCCTCAGTGAATGTGAAGTTAGGAAGAGATGTGCTCAATTTTGCTGTCCTAAACCAGAGGTATTTGTTCTCATCCCACCCATGAGTAAGATGAGTTCAATATGAAACTGGATATGGGGTTTTTTTCCAAAATTTCAAAATAGTCTTTATTCTATATTTTAGTATAAAAAAGCCACAAGTTCAGTGCACCACTGTGTAGAGAAAGACACACAGTGCTAAACTTCCTTAACAGTCAATGGTAAAGTCAAAGATCACGTATACAGAATACAAAATGTAGATGACCTGAAATTATAAGATAAAAATGAAATAAGATCCAGTTCTGGGAAAAAATCAAACTATCAATGATCCCTAAAGTATTCATAATCATAATGAGATTCCATTGAACTCAAGGGAGCCATGAACGGCTACATCAGTCACTGTCGCAGAAATGGTCCCTGGTTTTGATCTGAGAACTCCCCTTAATTTGGCTCAGAAGGCAAGCTTTCGAAATGCATTCTTCTTTGCCCCTCCTACTTTGAACACACTCTTTTATGGGATGTTTTGTACTGATATCCTTTGTTAAAATAAATCTTGGTTTTTCTGGGACCAAAGCAAATTTGGGATAGGTTTGTGTATGCACAGTCTATGAGGAGGGTCCGAAAGCACCGTCAGCTTGTTCTTGAGGAGATACAACAGCAGGCATAATGGGGACTGTGTTTGGAGCACATGGGGGTTTCAGAGGATCCTTAGGAAGGTGAGTTAAAGGAAGGCAGGTGGGGAAAAGTACAAAGAGAGAAGGGAACGAGTCTGGCTGGCTCTCTGTCCTGCACCACTGATTCAGTGGAGACTGGCAGGGAGGATGGAAGATGAGGGTCGGAGACGGCACGGGGAGCACAGGATGAAAGGAAGAGACAGACAGCTAGTGCGTTTTGTTTAACAAGTGATATAAATCAAAGATTTCAAGGCGATTAAAGACCAATAAGAATAATTTGACAACTTTAATTCTCAGGAAGATCAAAGTTCCCTCCGAACCTAATTTGATGTTTTATCGCTAAAAGCAAAGACCAGCGTGGTACAGTATTACTCCAGAGGAATTAAAGGAAGATCCTTCGGGCTGCTATGCCCACTTTCATTTTATGAATGGTTACCTCCCCTCCCTAAAATGCTTTAGGGAGGAACTGCTATCATAACATTGCTCCTTTATTAAATTTGAAAAATGCCTGAAGTTTGGGCATCAACAAGTGTCTAAACTGCAATAAAAGGGCAATGAAAGGTTAGTATGATTAAAGCAATTACATTGTGAGAATTGCTGAAGGTACCTGATGTCTTTTCTGGCACAAAAGCAGCATTGGTTCCTCCCCAGATGGTGGCACTACCATCTGAACCACCCGTGAAGAAGCTTCCGTTCAGCTGAGTTACCAGGACGTCAGCTGCCTGCAGTGCTGGAGGGCATCCAGGGGGCGGAGGAGGAACTCTGCCAGCAGTAGCCCCCGCTCCAAATGTGGCACCCGCATCATACCCGCCTTCCACCAGCACTGCTGAACCAGGCAGATATGCGGGACCAACTGGATAACAAGCCGTGGGGATTGTGGAACCTAAAGGCCCAACAGCCACAGACCCGGCCATAGGAAGATAAAGAGAGGCGCCGGGAAGAGCAGCTGACATAGTAGGGACTGTGGCAGCCCCTGAGTGTGCAAAGCTGGGACCATAGAGCTCTGAGTAGGCAGGTGGAGCATCATTGCAGGGTGAAGCCTAAGAAACATGAAAGTTCTGAGGGGTTCCTGGGTTCCCAGGAAGCTGCACAGGGCAGGTTGCCTGTGTTGGATATTGACATAGTGTCTGCGGGGCCAGTTCGACTTGGCCTCCCTTTTTTGTTTTGTTTTGTTTTTTATTCATCCTCCTGTTCAGAGTCACTTCCGTTTCCAAAACTGGATGTTTCTTCATCAAGAAAAATGATCCAAATTTCACATGTCATAGAGAAGTTCTTTAAAGCCGGGTGTGGTGGCACATGCTTATAATCCCATCACTCGGGAGGCCGAGGCAGGAGGATCTCAGTAAATTCGAGGCAAGCCTACGATGCATAGTGAGGCTAGCCTGAAATACTGTCTCAAAAAGTTAAAAAATGAATTTATTTAAGACTAAAATATGAATATTATAGAATTTTTATATTGATTCCAGAATGAAATTATTTCAAGTAATATATTGGCTATATATATATACAAATATATTAGTTAATTAGATGATTTTACTCCTGAAAAAACAGACTTTTAGGTACATAGAGATTGGTTCCAATTACAAGTTGACAAAGGATTACATTGAAAAAAGAAGGCTCAGAACAAATAAAGATATCAGAGACTAGATGGTAAAAGAATTCCTTAAAATACATTGTGGATTTCCTAACTCAGCGACTTCTCCCTTTAGAACTAACTGTACTACTAATAATATAAAATTATATTTCACTGAATCATAAATAAGGGGAAGGGTTCTAGCTCTGTGTGACATGAAGTTAAACACACTGGGCTCCATGTGTTCCACAGAACACTTCTCTAAAATCAGTCAGGCTGCACATAGCAGCTATTTGAAGGCTCTGATAAGTAAAAGCAACGGTGAGTGAACGGAGGCGCAAGACTAGCATTGGGGGTAAAGCAGGGGTGAGATGGCTTCCGATGGCCTGAGGCGCTTGGATGGATGGAACACAGTTGGAAACGTGAGAATACCTATGGGTTCCGACCAGGCCGGCAGGGTTCCCTTCCAGCTGAGGCTTAGGGAGAGAAGCACGGGTCTGCTGACACTCAGAGAAATCATCTGCTTACCTTTTTTCTGTTCAGCACTGAACTACTGGCTGTAGAAGTGGGAGCAGCAACAGTGAAGATGAGGGATTCCAGTGACTGAGACTGAGGGAGCGGAGCCTCCTCTCCAGTCAGAGCACAGGGCCCCGAGAGTATGGGGACCTCTGCGGTATCGCTTCTCTCCCTCCTCTCTCCTCATAGCCTTGCAGAGGCTCAAATGGAGCAAATCCATGATGGATCCTGGTAAATGAAATCCCAGTGCTGGCCAAGGACTGTAAAAAATAGAAAAGTCTTGTGGCATGAGAATGTCTGGAGGTCACGTAGGGAGACAAACGTGAGACATCGGCACCACAAAGTTGTGAACCCCTGAGCTCACCCAGAGACCGACCGGCATCCGTGAATTTCATGGAAATGTCATGCAGAGAAAGTTCGGAAACTACCATGACATAAAGCCTTGCCAAGAATTCCAGGTTAGGCATTGGATGTGGAACAGACAGGACAGCTCCGAAAAGCCCAGAAAAGACTTAAAGACAACTCTTTTTGTTGATGCTAAGACCCGCAGATCATAGAGTGTGAATCGACTAGGCTAATTTTATGTCAAAATCATAAACATACCAACTTGCACTGTAGAATTTTAAAAAACTCAGAATCTTATAATATGCTATTCAAAATGAACAGCAGGCAAAACAAAATTCCTCAGAACTGAAGAAAGAAAAAATATCTGGTCATTTAGGAGCAATGAACAGACACAAACTGAAGACAACAGGAATTGTTATATATGAGAAAGGACTAAAAGCATTTTGCAAAAATATTCCAACCAATAAAGATAAAATAAACACTCTTGAATGAAAACAAATACAATTCTAAGCACATGGAAAAGATATAAAGAATAAAAATTCTCCTTAGAAATGAAATTAAAAATTTATAACAGAAAAATATAATAACAATAAATAAAAATAAAACAAAAACTCACCGTTTTGGATTTTGCAGCAGAATAGAGATAGTAGGTACCAATTAGTTAGATGTATAGAATATATTTACAGAAAATGTTGAAAAAAATAATAGCACAGGGCCAGAGATTTAGCTCAGTGGTTCTGACACCAGCCTCTCAAGCACAAAGTCCTGAGTTTGATCCTTGGTACAAAAAAAAAAAAAAAAAAAAAAAAAAAAAAAA
>NW_022900915.1:29471735-29514199 GCF_012274545.1 Fukomys damarensis | reverse complement strand
TGTTTTGTAAAAAAAAAAAAAAAAAAAAAAAAAAAAAAGAATAGCAATTAATAGAGGTCACAGGAATACGCATGTCAAAATTTTTCAAACTTGTGTAATTTAAATGTGCAGTTTATGTCAACTATACCTCAGCAAAGCTGCTGAAGAACAAATGTAAGAAAGCGAAAGGAAAACAGAATAAATAATATAGGGATAACTTAGCATTTCTAAAATTCATAAACTAAGGAAAGAGTTTTATCACTCAAGTTACCCTTTAATATTGTTCCCAGTACTCAATGAAATGATTTCACATTTTGCCTGATTCCAAACCAAAACATACCTGATTTCAGAGATTATATAGATCTATCAGTGTATCCATAAGACTGCCTACATATAGCATAAAACATATGTGGTAAATGGATAAAAAATGGGTGTACTAAAAATAATTACTTCAGGAGAGTATTTAATAAATGATAAAGCGGGTTTCATTGCTTGGGAATCCCTCCCTCACTTTCCCAGTGCCCTGTCACCAATCTCCCTGCAGTCTACTGATTAGTTGACATTTTCTCAAATTTATATCAGTGGAATCATGCTGTATATATTGTGTGTCTTTTTGTTCCTGGACACTTACCTTAGCCTAGAAATTAGACATCCTCTTATCAGACTTAATATTCTTAAATTCAAATTAAAGTTTAACCAGTTCTTAAGATATCAGTAGCTTTCCACAGCCCATGAAAAAGACAAATTTTTTGTAGCCACAAAGTATTCTATAATGAAACATTAACGTGTCTTTCGGCTTAACCAATATATCCTTGTGTGCACCTCTTCCAACTTCCCTCTAAACCACGATATGTTTATTATTTAATCTGTTCATGTCTTTCTCTTTCTGCATATGGATTGTCTTTCCACTGCCTGACTGTTAAACTCAGGGGGTGCATTTGCTATAGTGTCTCTGATCCCACTTTTTAGTTTTTTAGTCAACTAGGCCCATATTATTATGATACTTACTGTATTAAAACTTTTTCACTTATCAAATGTTTTGCTAAATGATTAATTTCTTGAGGGTAGAGGTAACGATTGTTTCTTGCTATCTCCAAGAGATTAGTATCGGGCTAGGTTTATAAGAGTTCCCTATAAGCATATGTTGAACAAATACATGAAGGGATAAAACAGTTAAAATGTGTGTCTTAAACATCTACTTCTGGCCCGAGGTGTGGTGGGATGGACAAAACGCTGGAGCACCAGTGGGGTTCCCACATGGAGCCTTTTCTTTGGTGATGTTCACAGTATCACCTGGAGAATCAGCCGCTGTCCCCAATGACATCCTCATGTCTCTTTCAAAACTTTTTACTGTGATTTAATCAGCATATGATACATTGCTCTCATTTAAAATACAAAAGCACTGGCTTTTGTTATATTTAAATTATCATGCTAACACCACCGAATTTTAAAAAAATGTTCACTATCTCAAAAAGAAACTGAACACACTGTCAGTCAACCTCTATCTTTTCACCATGTTGTTAACAACCACGAGGTAACTCTGTGTTTCCCACTCTGGACATAAATATGTCTCTTTCTTATGACTGAGTTTTGTTTTATTTTTTTATTGACCATGACATTTTCAAATTTCATCCATGTGGAGTATGTATCAGTATTTCATTAATTTGTTTGGATGAATACAATTCCACTTTATGGATATACAATACTTATTCATTCATCAGTTGATGAACATTTGATTCATTTCCACCTTTTGGAGATTATTAAAGCTCTTGCTTCAGTTTTATTTACTTTTTTGTGCAGACACTTTTTCTCTCAAGCGTAATGCTAGCTGTGGGACCTCTGGGTCATAAGATAAAGCAGAATGTCATCACTGGATGAATTGGCAGATTGTATTCCACTGTGGCTGCACCTTTTAAAATTTCCACTGGCAATGTGTGAGTTCTATTTCTCCATATTATCTGATTTTTTTACCCTAGCAAAGAAATGCTCAAAATTTAGGAGACTCCTGCGGAAATTTAGAATTATTCTAGGAAATTGATAAAGTTAAGATTTAAGAAGAAATTATTGTAGTTAGTCTTTTGCAGCTACTGAAGTATCATTCTGATACTGAGGGCAATTGGAAATGCATCACTTGGCCAAAAGTCTAAATTTCACTTTTAATAAATCTATGTTTTTGAATTCAAAGACATATCTAATTCAAAATTATCCATGTGAGAAGTAGTTAGTTGCCATGAACTTTACAGCATGATATGGCAGCCAATATTTTTTTTTATTTGTGAATATATAACATTTTGGACCTTATGGTAACAGTTCAGATTTTCTGTCTTACTTTCCTGTTGCAAAATCCAGAAAACTTGTAATTGGTGATTCCTTTGCATCTGAAATGTAAGTTTCTGACCTTTTATTTTATGCAATTAATCAAGATTTAGACGCAATCAATTTGGCACTGTATATCTGATTCTTCAACAAAAGTGGTGACACAATTGCTGGGACTCAGAAACCAGTGTCATTGGTGTTAAGTGGTCCTTCTGAGCATTGTTCCACTTTCAGCCCTTGGTCGGAATCTGTGAATGACCTAATGTATTTGCATCATATGTTCTTAAATGGGGAAGGGAGGAGGGGCTGAAGGGAGGGCAGGGACAAGGGGAAAATATGAGAACCAAGACCTGTCATGTAAAGGTACAAGATCCCAATGGTGAATGTAACTGTACTGTATACCTAAAATGTACCAATAAACTCAATGAGAGAAAAAAAAATCCTAATTGCCATTCCTTCAAAATGTTTTTTCAATTTACTTCAATACACTTATAAAACAATAAAGTAAACAATTAACAATATGCCCAAATGATTTCTTTATTACTCCTATACTATTCTATTCTTTTCCATAATTCTAAAATAACATTTGAGACATTAAAAAGATGGAGTCAAACACATAAAAAAGTCAATTTACATTTAATTTCAAGGGCATACTATTAAAATTTTTATTTTATCTCTACCAGTGCCTGAAATTAATACCAACAGTGTTTAAATAGACATCTCACTGTAAGACTCTTGATTATCTTTTATCACTTTCAAATGATGGCTTTATAGCAAGTAAAAATTACATTTATCATGAATCTGTTTACATACTTTTATTTGCATTCATTTGTCTTTAAATTTCTCTAGATTCTTGGGGATAATTTTGCTACAATTTTCTAGAAATAACTTGCTCTTTTCCTTGAAGTCTGTATTAAAAACGGGGCTGTATCTGTCAAACCTATAATTGTGCATATTCAGATGTCCCTTCAACACTGTACTGAGACTTTATGTTGGGCATTCAAAACCACATTCTCAGGCTTTTTCTTTGCAAACTACTTTCAGAAATTATACTCTACTTTAGAAATCATATAATGATATAAAATGATCTCAAATTTCAGATTTGGTGGCTTGCAGAGAAAATGAGATTGAACGATATTTTGTATTTTTGCACTTTGATACAACTCCAAGCACAATTATGAAAAAAAACCCTTAATTAATTATACTTCCTTAATTGCATTGTGGCCTTCTCTCATTCTGGTTTTTAACTCATATTTTCCTATATAAACATAATTTGAAATCCTAGATAATGTTTGAACAATAACATCCTGCAAAATTCTGAACAGTTAATGTATTTCAATTCTTTTCTATACAAAAATAAAATGCTATTGTCTGTCTTTGTAATTATTAGTAGAGTCCAGGTTTCCTAATACAGTAAAGTTCGATCATGTAGGAAACCATGAGAAACTCAAAAGGAGACAAAGCTTTCTAGTTGGAGATTTTCAGAGCACAGGATTAGAACCTCACTACAACCAGGTGAGGTGTTTCCACTCTAACAACAGCAAAATTGCTGTGTTCAGGATTCACCATCCTAAGGGTCTAAGCAGCAAAGAATTTATACACTGAGAATGTGGATGTGATTCTTGCTTTTAAGGAACTTAACTGATATGATGTTTTCAAAACTCATATTTGGGGAGCATTTTTTAGGCTAGTTTGGTTTATGTATTTTTGCTTTGTTTAGATATGTTATTTAGTAAAGGGGATTTAAAAAAAATGCCTACAGATAAATGACTCATTCATTCAAAACCAGCCACGGACCACCTGCTGTTTCCTAGTTAACCTCTGTTGTTGGAGATACTTTATGATGAAGAAGACATACTTCAGGGCTTCACAGTGCTTCTCTTTCAGCAGGACAGAAAAATAAATTCTTTTAGGTAGAGATGGATAAAGTGGAGAAATAAAAAATGGTAATTTTATAAGGCGAATAAGGAATGACCTTAGATAGTTTGCCAGAGAAAGTCACACTTTAGAAAGTTATAAGGTATGTAAAAAAACATGGTGAACATTTAATTTAAAAAAACATTAAAATAAAAGCAATAGTGCAGATGACTCCATCCAAATGCTCCCCTTTGCTTCAAATCCATGTATTGCTTTATTCTTGGCCCTTTCGGAAGCCGTTCTGGAGATCGTCCTCTTGAGCATCTCAGGCACGCTGTCATAGCTGCCCTGGTGTCATCAGTCACCCTGAACATTTACTTTTTGTGGTCCCTTTAATTCTGATGAAGAGACAGATGTCCAACTGTACTAGACCAGGTGAATAAAATAGGTAAGGACATACTTAAACATTTTATTAGACAGAAATTGCTGCATGAGTAGTGTGTGCCACAGAGTGTTATGATGGGGGAGAAAATAGTGTGCCCATTTCTCAGACCATTTTTTAGTCACATAGCTTTTTGTTGGTATGCGTCTTCCACACATGAGTGCGTTCATCTTGGGGAACTGACACATGCACATATCACATCTTGGTCTTTTTCACCTCCACTCCTTCCCATCACTTCATCACTAAACCCCCCCCTATCCCCACAAAATCAGTCTCCTGTTGCCTATCTTGGTCTGTAAATGATTTATCCTTTGGGTTTTTCATATTACAGAAATCAGGTAATATTTAAACCCTGTTTCTGATTCATTCTACTTAGAAGTATGGTCTCAATGTAAATGACACAAATTAATCCTTTATAGCTGTCATGCTCAATTTTGTATAAATACCACATTTTCTATCTCTATTTATCTGTTGTTAGATGTATGGGTTGCTTCTCAAATTTAGCTATTGAGTTATACTGCTAAACATATGGGAATTCATGCAGCACTCTGACATGATGTCTTTAATTATTTTGGAAAGATCACCAGAAGAGGTTTAAATAAAAAAATGAATATTCTTGGAAGAATGGGTTAGCCAGGTATTTCACAGAACAATGATGTACATGTGACTTCACTTATACTGCTTTCACGTAGATGAAAAATGGATAAACATATTATAGATATTTTAAAAGACTTAATACTATACATACTTGCTATTTAAACAAAATCATTGAAAACATTGTCCATGGCACTGAAAGAAGGGAATCTGAAAAGGCTAGATAATGTATAATTTCAGCTATACAATAATCTTGAAAATCACAGCACTGCAGGCAATTAAAACATGCCAGTGGCTGTCCAGAGTTAGAAAGGGACAGGCACAGATTTTTTTGGAAAATGAATCTACCCAGTATGATATTTTAATCATGGTCGGTTGTACATCATATATTTTTCAAAATCCATGCACCACACAATTCAGAATGAATCCTAAAATAACCTATAGACTTTTGGTGATAATGATGTGGATTCATGGATAGTAATCAAATATGCTGGTAGGAGATGCTAACGTAGGAGATACTATGCCCACGGAGAACAAGGTACATTCAGAACTCTCTACTTTTTCTGCTCTGTTATGCAATAAAACTAAAAATGCTGTAAAACCCAATCAATTAAAACAATGGATACAAGAACTTTGAGAGAACAGACATTCAGTACATTCATTCTGAAATTTTTTTGCCTCATTAGAAAAGTTTGAGCTTTTTTTCCTTTAAAAGTGGAGAAGAAAGTCACTATTAGAAAGCACACAGGTTAATTTAAAGGAACACATGGCTTCTTTGCTAGTTTATTGTCTCCTGCAGGGCACCCTATTAAATATTTAACTTTAATAGTGAGAGGTATTCCTGAAGAAATGTAAACATGCTTCTATTGATTTCATATACAGCCACTGGAAATTTAAGATACTGCAATGATAATACATTTATTAGTAATTAGTTCTTATACTTAATTGGATGATGAATTATTCAGTGATGGAATTACAGAAAATCACACCAATGATTTTAAAATATTTTAGATATTTTAAAAGACAATGCTATACATATGTTTTTAAAGTATTCTTGTAAGAAATGGTGACATTTCTAATTGATAAGAAAAGCAAATTAATTCCTCACTCAGATTTTGTGTTCTCATGGGAGAGGAAAAACTATATATGCATTTTTGACCTAAGTAAATTTTTAAAATCTATGTAAATGCTTAGATAGAATTTAAAAAGAACATATGATAATGATTTAATTTATACTGTATTTTTGTTTTGTCTTAGTTTTAATTCTAGTAAAATATATGTATTACTTGTATGCTCATTTCATACTAGCCTATAAGGATTATTGAGGTCTTGTTTGAAATACTTGGTTGAGATATAATGAAATTATTTACATATTGACAAAAGATTATAGCTTTAATCTTCTCAGCTAGGAAATACAAAAATGAAAATTATTCTATCTTCATAACAGTTGTACCCTGTTTTAGCACGTTGCAAGTATTCTTAATTCAAAAAACATTTCCTTGTGAATTTGGAAACAGTCTTTCCATCTTTTCCACATAAAATTATCAGAATCTAGAATTTTGTCATGTTTTTCTATTGCTGAGATGAATGCCTTAAAAATTTCCACTTATCTAGTATATTTTCTTTACATTTATACTTTTAATTCTGTCAATTTTTTATACCTTTAATACACTTTACACTTTGACATTGAACTTAACTTAGCTAGTTCCTCAGCTTGTTATTTTTCCTTGCACCTATGACTTACCTTCTAGGAACATTTCCTTCATCCTAAAACAAATTGATTTAAACTGTGGGGATTGTATAAGGCAAATGTTGGAGATGTTTGTTTCTGACATTAGCACAACTGTCACTATCTTGAGAACAGCTCTCTAATTTAACACTGTGTTATTCCCTTGTCACTCTATTAATATAAAAATAAAAACTGCAAAAGCCTGTGAGAATAACCCGTTGTTAGATAGTGCTAAGGACACATTTTATCTGTCCCGAATAAAACTCAAATGAGTTCCGGAATTCTTTATTCCGTTTTTTACTGGAAGGCAGACATTTCTACACTGATTATTAGTGAATGCTTTATTTTACGCTTGTAAGTAAATGGAAAAGGGAGCAGTCAGAGCCAAAAAGAATTATTTTGTTAATATATTTTTGAAAAATCAAAATTTATTTAACCTATAATTTGACCCCATCAATATTTAATATACAGAAAATTAAAAAGAGAATAAATGCTTTCTTAGATTACTTTTAGAAAATGGAAAACGTCTTAATACACAGGCCTGATTTCTTCTTGTTCACTGATCCACTAAGACTAGCATGGATGTTGCATGGATTTCATAAACCATAATCCCCCTTAAAATGAAGAGCGCGTTAAACTTTTACAATACAAAGCAATACATTTATTCTTTGCTGTTTCTTTATTAAAGGATAACAATGGCAAGTCTGAAAGATATTACAAGTTTCTGATTGCTTACACTGGAAAACGATAGTAATTGGAAGAATGAGAGATACCATCAAACTATGGGAATGGCTGACCCCAATGAGATGAAATGAATACGCATAGAGAGCGTGACTGACACTTTCGTCTTTGGGCAAATCTGTTAGAAGAGTGTTGTCGTTTGGTCCTAGAGGTCCCCCCCAAGGCCTCATGTGGTCACAGGTGGGGCTTTTTCAGAGGTGGCTGAATGCAGAGTGTGTGATGCTGGCACTAAGGGGGTGGGATTGCTAAATCAGTACACTGACTGGTGCGGCACCACCCTAATTCCGGCAACCTTTATAAAACATAACAGGGGCAGAAAGAAGCTGTTGAAGGTCCTTGCTGATTTTGCTGTCTTCCAGGCACCATGAACCGGTTCTCCTCTGTGATGCGCCTCTGCTAAGACACCCTGCCTTGGAGCTAGACTCTTATGGGCTGAAACCTCTACAAACTGAGTCAAATAAGACTTTCCTCTCCTAAATTTGGACACTGAGTGTTTTATCTCAGCGATGAGAAAAGTAACTAAGACAAAGAGTTTTGTTTTGTTTTATATACATCCAAAAGCTAGTTCTTGCTCCTCTATGGAACACCAAATAGTAAAACAAACAGCCTTTATCAGCCCATGAGCAGGGATGAATGTATATAAGCCAGTCTGAAAAACAAAAGCTTTCAAGGAAAAAATTTGTTCTTTTTTTTTTTTGGTACCTGGGATCGAACTTGCGTCCTTGCACTTTTGAGGCAGGTGGTGGAATGACTGAGCTAAATCCCCAGCCCTCAAGCAAAATTTTTGAAGACTTCCCATTTTATGTTTCAACAGGTATTCTTATAACTGTCCCTAGTAAGGATCTGGATTTGTGAAATGAAAGCAAAACAGAGTTTGAGTGATTCATCTTTTAATCCAAATTCTGCTTTTAGGTTCCTAATATTTTACCTGTTTAGAGATGAATAATAAAGATGATTTCACCAACTTGTCATACACATATTTATTCCCTAGCATTTTCTCTTTTTTACATAACTGAAATTAATATGCCTACTGTATCTCTAGTATACCGAAGATACTAGAAGATTGCTATGTAAACGGTGAAGTGTGGCGGTCCAGCCGTCACAACATGAACATGCGTGAGTTGGGGAGTGAGGATTGAGAAAGGAAAGAACACTCAAGCCTGAGTGGAGACCAAGAGAAGTCTGATTTATTTCACAGAAACAGCTCCTTTTAAAGGCACATCAACAGGAAGCACCTGACTCCTACAGATACCACCAGATCTTTGGCTATCTCTTCGAGTTTCTCCCATGCAGGGTCAAAAACAAGTTTAACACCTGCAGTCCTTAAAAAGGAACAAATGTTAACACATGCTAATTAGGAACATCCTGACCACACATTGTGTCAATGCCTTGATTATAAAGAAAGAAGTTATCTTCCAAATGTCGAATGCCAGTGGGCCGTGACTGGCTCCCACAGTGAAGTTTGATTTTAGTGTTTCTAAAATAGGCTCACTCATCACAGAGGTACTCTGTAAATGGAGCTGAGAATTAATCTTTATATCCTTAGACTTAGTCAATTTCAGAAAAGACTGCAGTAAAAGTTTATTCATTGCCTTTGATGTGATATACATTGAGTTACATCCTGTAGATATAATAATAAAGCTATGCAGGACTCATCTTTTTTTTCCTTTGGTATGTGTTTTATTTGAGGTGAGCTAAGAGAGCAGATTTGCAGTTTGGTTTTTTGTTTGTTTTGTTTTTTTTTATTAAAGATTGCAAACATACATGACAAGTAATGAAGATACTAAATAAAAATCTCAAATATACATATATATGACCGTAAAAAAGGATATGAAATAAACAACAATTTATGCAACACAGACTGATAATCCAAATACATTATTAGTTTGATATGATCTTCAAACATTATATGTTCTTTCTTATTTTCTTTTCATATAATATTTTTGAAGTAATGTATTTACAAATAAAACAAAATTACATATTATAGTTGAGAAACTGACCTCAAAATTTTATGATTTATAAACTCCTTGGTTTTATTAATTTGATAAATATCATATGGTTGCTGATTGTATCACTTACATTTTCTAACAAAACTTCCCACAGAAAAGAAATATATTTGAAATCCAAAAGCAACTAAAAGAGTTCACATTTTTAAAAATCAGATTTTTCTGTTTCTATTTTATTATATCCCATACTTATTTTTATTATTTTTATAAGCATAATGATAGAATTTAACACCAATACATATGTAACGTTCTTCCCAAACAAATAACTATGAATTAAATTAAGTATGTAATTTAGAGAAATCATAAGGTTGGCAGAGAAATTATCTATATGCCAAATGTGCACAATTCTACCACATTCGTGACCATGTTTCTCATTTAATAATGCACACATATATGTAAAAACATGCCCCACACACATATACACAATACATATTTTCTACTACTTTGGTATAATAAAACAGTGCAGTAATGTGTGGAATGTTTGTGATTTGTGTGATTTGAGAAAAACAAATATCATCTTTGAGGCAGTTGGAGAATTTGTAATATGTACCAGATACTGAATGATATTGATGATTTATTATCCATTTATTTAAGTATAGTTATGATAGAATTTACTTAAAATTAATATTCATTATCAGTAGAAAAAAGTACAAAAATATATTGATAACATAGCAAAATTTGTCTTAGCAAATTTCCAACCAAACAAGCTATAGTGACAGAAAAGGAAGTTTGCAGAAGGCAGAGATGAGAGAGGAGCATGACAGATAGACCTTAATACTTTTCATACTACTCATATACACAGATTTCATAAATCTCCAATAAAAAAGCAAAGAAAATGAGAACCAAAATAACTCATCAATTTGGTAGACCAACATATAAAGACAAAGATTAATGTGTTGATAAATTTTAAAAATATGAAATCTAAAGCCTGGACTCTTATCTTAATGGGTCTTACTATTAATTGGAAGAAAATAATTTACCAGGCATGAATTCACAGCTGATGGTGGGCATGATGGAGTATGACCATAATCTCAACAAAGGGAGGCTGAGGCAGGAGAATTACAAGTTTAAGCACCGTCTAGGAGTTTAAGTGATTCATCAAGACACTGTCACAAAGTAAATAAATGATTAGATAAATAAATAAATAAATAAATAAAAGAGTTTGGATATAGTCCAGTGCAGAGGCCCGGGGTTCAGTCTCTGGTACCACTCCACACTAAAATAATAAACTATAGTTCTTACAAATACTACTATGGAAAGAGTGGTAAGATAGTTCAAAATAAAATAATTGTGGAAATAATTTTTAAATGTAAATATTTAAAGAGCAACAAAAATATCAATTATTATAATTAAGTCCAGCAAAATTTGTTCATAGCTACAAGCAATACTTTTTAAAAATTTAGAAAAGCTAATAATTTAAATAAATAGAACAGAATTTCAAGTTCCTGGTTTGTATGATAAATGTTTCAATGATTTCATTTCCTCCCAAAATGACTTATAGACGTAATGTTAATACATTTAAAATTCCTAAATATTTTAGGACATTTTGACCAAACCCAGGGAGCCACTGCATTACAGTCGGAAGAAATGATGTTTTCCATAAATTATTGTAGCATACTTGCACACTCATTTGGAAAAGAAAAATACAAAAATTCACCATATTAAATTTCACAACATAAAAAAGTCCAATCCCAGAGAATGTGTATATAATAGTGAAACGACTAACAAACACTTCCTAGAGTATCATATAGTAGAATAATTTCTTGACCAAAGGGAGGTTAATTTTTAGTTTCTATTATATTTTTATTGCCATGTAATGTAAAAGTTACCAAGTAAAAATATATAGCTTTCAGCTAATTGTGGATGTTTATTAAATAATAACTAATACTTTTAGTATAAACATATAATCAATAGTTGAGATGAGCAGATATTAAACTATTTTCTTATCTGAATTTCACATTCAACCGTGTGGCTTGTATTTCTTCTGAAAACTCTGTATTTAGGTAAGCAATGGGAAAAAGTGCATAAATGTAGAAATTACTTTTCATAATAAAACACTTGTCTTAAATTCTGATAGTATGCACATGTATTTTTGTAGTATAAAAATCATATGAGAAAAGAAAAAAGTAAGTTAGATTATAAGTAAACATATTCATTATTTAAAGACAAATTATTACAATACTAAGATAATTTTAATTCTGAAATAATAAATCAGTTATGTCTTTGTAGATTATCCAAGAATATCAGAATCATTGTAAGTGGAAAAAATCTCTTATTATTTTGAAACACAAAAATTTAAACATTTCTTATATATGTAAAGAGGAAGAATTTGCATCGTTTTACAACTGTGTATAGAAAGAACTTATAGAATAAATAGTTGATATTGAAGATATACTCCTAAGTGAAATAAATAAGTCACACATGTGTAAATACTGAATAGTTTCTCTGGTGTGAATAATCTGCAATAATACATAAGATCCTAATAAGATTACTGACATTTAGAAATGGGAAGAAAGGAGCTAAAGGTGTAGGGAAGGTGGGATGGGTAGGGGAAAGGTAATAAGGGAAAAGAAAAAAATGTGAGATAATGAAAAGATGAAAATAAAGTGTTTGTAGATGGGAAAGGTAGGAGGGGCTGAAGGGAGGCCAGGGGTAAGGGGAAAAAATGAGAATCAAGACTTGTCATGTAGAGGTACAAGATCCCAACAATGAATGTAACTGTACTGTATCCCTAAAATGTACCAATAAACTCAATTAAAGCTGAAAAAAAAATAGTTGGATGCAGGTTCATAGTATAAAATTGTCACCAAAAATTTTTAAAATGGTAACAAAATTCAAGATAGATAATTTTACAAAATCAACTTCAGAAAATATAAGGAAGACCTGCAATTAATAACAAAAAATAAATCACCATTATTTTGGAACATCTATATATTCTCTTATCAAAAGTGGGGATCATTTTCAAGGCTTCAATTATTAAATATCAACTTAATCCTATACTGTTATATTTATATTTAAAAGTATCCAAAGTGTCATATTTGAGTTTTGTAATATAATCTTGTCACAGCTGCATATATTTGGGATTTTTAGAAAGCTGAACAAACTAATGAGAATATTTGGCTTTTATTGGGGATTCCAATTTGTATAAAAGTAGAAAATCTCAGGGTGCTTGCATATTTTAAAACAAGGTATTCATTAGAGACACTTTATTTTAGATAATTTAAATATAAAATTTTTTGCAATGCATTAAATAGAGTCTTTTAAGTATAGATTCTCTTTCTTAATTGAGATTGTTTTTCTATTGATTCTAAGGAAAGGTATTCTAGTGTGACAAGTAAAGTAAGAGATCGATTGTTGCAAGGCAAATGAATTATCTCCATAGTGGCAAGTCAAAAACTTTCTAAAATATTGTGCCAGTAAAAGTTTCAGTCCTTTTGTACTGAAATAACAAAGTATTTGAGACTGGGAAAGGTATAAAGAACAGAAATGCATTTCTTACAGTTTTGGCAGCTGGGAAGCCCAATGCAAGTGTGTCTATGTTTGGTGTCCCATGAGGGTCTTCATGCTGTGTCCTTATATTTTAGAAGGAATGAATATTTTGCTCTCTCTTGGTGGAGAGTGGAGAGGCAATGGGGCAATAAGACCTCGCTCCTTCCCTCTTACCCTTTCATCAATCGTTAATGGATTGGGAGACTTCAGGAGTTCATCAATTTCCAATAGATTATTCTTATTAATACTGCCGCAATGATAATTAAGATTTAACACAGGCATTTGGAAGCCATCCTAAACATAGCACTGTAAATGAGCTGATATTCCCCCTTCATTTTATATAATAAAATTAGTAAGTGTACTCTGTATGCAAGAAATACTATTTTCAGAAAATTTGTTCAACGTTTTCTGAACACAAAGGGGCTGGGCTTCCTTTAGCTTATTCCTATACTTAAACTTATGACAACACAAGTGTTCGACATTTTCACCTTTTCTTTTGTATTGCTCTTTAAGTTTCTTGGTACTTTGTAGGTATATGTTATGATTGCATTCATTTTTGGGAATTTGTACCTGTACATGATCTATCTTGGTTCTTATTTTTACCCCTTGCCCTTCCCTCCCTTCCGCTCCTCCAAGCCTCCACATTTATAAAAGCTTTGTCTCAATACCAAATTTTTTCTCTGGTGTGAGGAACTAAAAGTGTAAATGAGGACCAGAAAATGTATAACTGTTGTGAAATAGGGAGAAAATCATTTCATTTTTAAATTAATTATACCTAAAACATAATAATTAAATTTGATTTTACATTCCAATCTTTTTAAAGCTAGAATAAATTTACTTATTCTGTCATTGAATTTTATTATATTTCATGTATTTCCTGTATCTCCCAAGAGAAATCCATTCTTTTTGTGTTGGTTACGAATTATCTAGTCACTGGTTTTAATTGATTTTCAGAGTTTATACCTCTTGTTTTTCCTGACATGCATTCAAAAATAGGTGATCGACTCATTCTCTACACACTTTTGATTCCTTTTGTAAATTTATAATTTTGTTTAGAAGAGCAACAAAACTATTTTTATTATATGGTGCTTTTGATTCTTTTATTTTATATATATATATATACACATATATATATATGTGTGTGTGTGTGTGTGTGTGTGTGTATATATATATATATTGTTTTCTCCTTTGTAACATCTTCTTCACTGAATTTTCCTTTTTAAAAAAATCATTAAAACAAAACAGATACATTCTAAGCTACTTCTTGCTATATTTCTAGCAAATAATTTTCAAATATAATTTTCTTCAATACATCTGATTTCCAGTTGCTTCAGAACACTTTTTAGAAGAGTTGATGTTCATTTTTTTGCTTCTGTTCATTCACTCTTGGGTAAAAATTTTTTAGGATGAGGGTTCAACATTATATGCATTAAATTCTTTCTCTTTCTCCTAAGGTATCGGAGAAAGAAATCTGTTCACAGATCAGAGTTGGAATCATTGCCCAACATCTGCCTCAATGAACTTAAACTTCCTTTTGCCATGTATCTCAATGAGATCCTACGGCACTTTTCTGGATGATGATTGGATACATTCACCAAGCATTTTACAAATAGTTTCTAGTTGTTTTCCTATGAATCAACCATAACTATTTCTATCTCAATAGGTTTGGAGTTTATGCTAACAAGTTTTCTGACTTTAGTGTCTTTCAGAGCTAAATGGCTTAGTTACCTGATATATCTATATAAAAAGGGTAATAGTTTCCCTAACTTGCAGTTATCTAGTTATATAAGTATATGCTGTAAACTAAGGACTGGAAATTACTGATTATGAAGAGACACAATCTTATTTGAAATGGTGAAAAAGTAAGATTTTTGTAGTACAACTTTTGCATAACATTGATCTGTAAATCTCCTTAAATCACACAAATATTTGGCAGAAAATAAAACCTTTGAAATTGCCTTTAAAAAGTCTGCAATGATTCTTCAAGTGCAGAAAATTTGTGTTATGGTTTAGATATAGAATATGTCTCAAATCCTCATATGCTTGGAAGGTGATTGGGTAATGGGGATGTAACACTCATCAGTGGGTTAGTCCACTGATAAATTCAGAGCTAACCTCTATCAGGAATCTGTCTAGTCTATCAGAGACCTCTACAGTAGGTTCTGATCTCCTGCTCAGTGCTACAGTGCAAGGCTGAAAGGAAAACTATAAGAAGAACTAAAGAAACAGAGAGATTAGGGAGCCAGGACAACCAATGCTGGTGCAACCAGGAAAGCATTGTTCATTCCAGGACACTCATTTTTACTGGCATTCAACTGGGGCAAAGGCAAGCTACATATTAAAGTGTTACTGTGTGCAAGGATGTGAAGTCATACAGTTAGTATGGAAACTAATGCAAGCAAGGCTTGT
Source organism: Fukomys damarensis (assembly GCF_012274545.1). NCBI lineage: Eukaryota > Metazoa > Chordata > Mammalia > Rodentia > Bathyergidae > Fukomys > Fukomys damarensis. The sequence goes on along the minus strand of NW_022900915.1, from coordinate 29,498,637 downwards.
AAAGGATAAGACAAAGCATTCTCAGATTAGGAACAGAAGAGACAGAATATAGGGTTGTAATTAGAACCTTGTCCTTCAATTAAGAAGGTTTTAACTGTGGGAATGAAATTCAGGTGCAAGTTACACTGACCTTGGTGTGTGGGCCAAACTCACTGCTCAAAACAAGCCAATTGAGCGGTTAACTCTCCTGCACTGCTTACAGCCTGCTTTGGGCATAATCAATATTGTGGTCCCCTACACAGGGACAGATCGATGGAGGTATGATTATGAAAGGGTATATCTCCCTCCCCTGCTCTTCTTTTATTTCTCTCTGCTTCCTGGATGCCATGGCATAAACAGCTGTCTTCCATCCAAACCCTTGCACTAAAATATTTCTGCCTTGGAGCCAGATGCCCATGAACTAAACTTTGAGTCAAGAATAATTTCTCTTCCTCCACTCATGGATGTTGGGTATTTTGTCCCAGCAAGGAGATAACTAAGATAATGTCCAATTCAGCTAAGTTATTGTCATTTCATTTTTAAAGAACTTGTCTTTCATCCTGATACGGTAATCTACAACATCACGATGGAGCTGTGGGGGACTAACTAATGGTCAACTGGAACGCTCAGCTAAACTGAGACACTGTGCTGGCTCTGGGTGTGGAAGACACACTTAAGGATGTTGCCAAAGGCATAAAAGGAGAATTGGAGGGGAAGGTTGTGTGCTGCGGATTTTCCTAGAAAAGCTTGTGGTTTCCTGAGACGAACAGCTGTTCTTGTCACCAGAGGAGCTGAGGTCCTTGCTGTTACTGGGAATGGCTTCTGTTCTCCTCAGGGAAGCTCTGGTCTTTTCCTGGAGACTGGCTTCCTAGCTCCAGAGAAGATTCTTCAGCCTAGTGGCATCCCTGCTGGTGCAGACTTTTTCGCTTATGACACTGGCCTTTGGGACTTCCCAGTACAGATCCTTGATGTGGGCCTGCATGAGATTGCCTGAAGCTTTAGGCCACCGGCTACATGTATGTGGGGCACTACTATGGAAGCCAGGCTCTCAGCTAGATTCTTTAGAATTCTAGTGATTGGACAAATCTCTTGCACTCCTCTGCATTTGACTTTTTGGGTGAATATTATAAAATAATCTTATAAATTGTGTGTCCTGTTTTCAATTTGTTCCCTTGTAATCCTCACTACAATAGGAGCCTAATGACAAACTAAGTCAAGCCCTGCTAGTCTGCTACTGGCGTACACAGGGAAATTCTGTTTTTGAGGATTTGTTCAACATTGAATCTTGTACATTCAATTTTTTACATTCAGTTTCATTATCTTGAAAATAAAAACAGTGTTTGGCACTCGTGAATTTCTCAGTTGTTTTGTATCTCAGACTTCCTAGTGAATCTGCTTTGAGTTCCAAGCAGGAGAAGTTGACCTCCTCTGCCCATACTGATGGAGGAATAAGAGTTGCTTGAACTTGGAGTTCTTTAGTAAGTTTTATGGACAAAGTCACAGACTAACCATTATGCAATAGTGTTTTTACTTAAGCTCTTTCAGAGAGAATTTTATCAGCAATTACAATTACTACATTGAACAAAGCTTCTGGTATTTTTATAAGAGCAGACATTCCATCTGACAAATGGAAATCATTGGTCATTTGATGTATAGTAGTGATCAGCATTAAAATAATTGTGAATCACAGGAACGCCTACTCAATGCTGTAATTTCAATTTTTCTTAATTGTCATTTTAAAAGCCCATTTGGAAAAATAATGGCTAATGAAAATAGTATCAGAGATAAATTTATGCTAGACAAATGAAAGACTCTCCTTGGAAATGGAAAAACAGCCCAAAAGCTCAGCAATCGATCACTACAACTTTAATACTATGTAAGTCTAACTTTATGTGTTCCATTAGCATTCTGATTACTTGATATGTTTTCATTAAATCTGTTATTGAACACATTGAAATTGTCCAAATTCTAGTCATAAACAGCAATTTTATGCTTATTTTTCCCTGTAATATTTAACTTGTATATATAACTTCATTGGCATTTTTTATAGTCATAAGCTGTTTTCAGGAGATGAAACTAACAGCAAAGTACAGATTAATAAGTGAAAAAATGTAGTAATGGGTTCCACCTAATGAATTCATTTCTTACAGAATTACAGACCGAAACTTTATCGAGATTTATTGTCAATTATCCTAGTAGAAATAATGCTTTTTGCTATTGATTAACTTAGGTTTACTCAGAAATTTAATATCTGTTTGAACACACAGAACTACTATGATATATTCAGATAGGAAAAACTTTTGATGTAATGTGATTGTGTGCATATAGCTGCTGAACAACAGCCTTTCCAGAGATTTGAAGCATCACACACTCTTCTGCACACACACATTATCCCACTTTTGCCAGTTTGAAACTATGAATATTATGTCTCTATATAAGGAGTTGAGTAGAAATAAACATGTCAAGAACCTATAAGAGCTGATAATGATAAACAGCATGCTGCTGAATATAATGAAATATTTTAGCTAGAGTTTATAATTGGGTAACTGTATTAAAATCTCAAATATTTTTAAATCGATGTTTGTGTAATTAAGAATCCAAAGTTGTTCTGCAGCCAAGATTAAGCCTACAAAGAATAATTTTTTATGTTCTTGCCAAAAAAGTAACCCAATCTTTCAGCATTGTATTCTATCCAACGGGTCTTTCAAGATGGTCCCCTTGCCAGTCTTATTTCCTTTTCTTCATCATTACTCCAGTTTCATCATAGTTCCTGGAAAAAGCAGCTGAACTTTCAGCTGTCTTCTGTTTCCCCCATCGCATATTTGATGTACAACAATGCTATAACAAGACAAATGATAACTCTAAAATATAGAAACACAGGTGAATACAAATTTTCAGAGCCAAATGATTTGCTTACTTGGAACTGCAGCCAAGGGAGAGAGAAACACTTGAATGTTCATTTTGATGGATTTTTTGAGGCTATGTGTAGATTAGCATGAGATTGAAAACTTTTGGTAAATATAGTCTTAGCAAAAATGTCTCAGGGAACCCAACACATTTAAAGCACTTACCTCTAAGAACCCTATGAGTTCTCAAAGTGCAAAGCCAAAACAAAATCCCATACAGTGCTTACTGAAGAGGAGAAAATTAACCATTTAAAATATGTCCAAAATTCTTTTGTCCATGGAAAAGCCATCATAAAAGTATTACCCTACCTGGGGGAAGGGAATTTACTGAATTCCAGTTCTCTGTATCCTTCCTGTCTTACCTAAGAGAGGGGGTTGGAGCGTTATGAAATTTCAGTCTCAGTTGATATTTAATAGTAAGGTTATAGAATGCCTCCCCTTATTATATCACATTAACAAACCAGAAAGAACCATAAGATACAGACTTCATATAAAGAATTATTAGAAAACTCAAAGACAACAGGGAAGGAAAAATTATGTGAATACATATTTGTTAAATTTCTTATGTATGTGGTACATCATGTCTGCCTTTCAATGATAGTACCAACAAATTGCTAGTTCTACTAAAAGATGAGAACATGTTTGAAAAGATAAAGGAAACAAAAATATAATACAACTTTAGAATTGTTAGAAAAATGCAAATATGTTATAAATGACATGCTAAAACATCTAAGGGAAAAGATAATAGTAAAACAGAGCAATAAAACATCTAGGGAAGTATTTTCAGAAAATGGTGGATAATCAACATGGTGTCACATAAACGGGTAGCACCTCTAACGTGCCCACTGATGAATGGAGCATGGTTGAAGAAAGAAACTTCCAAAATTGAATGCAAAGAAAAAGAAAGAAAATGTGGAGAGAATATAACCTCTATAATCTGTGAGACAATTTTAAAAGTATACTATATTTGCATAATTCAGATACCGAAATAAAATGAATAAAGAAAAGAAACAGATAATCTGTGGAGACAAGTCCGGCTCCCAATATTCTTTGTGACACTAATTAAAACAAAAAAAGAAATAAAGCTAACCTCATTCTACAGTAAGAAGCAAATGTGGCTGCTTTTTATTAGGGTCCTTAAAGAAGAAAAATTGACAAAATTAAATATATGATTTATTTTGTTGCTCCTCATCTGCTCCATTTGAGTAAATAACTTATATAATGTCCTCATCTCTTTGACCCAGTATCATGAAGTTAATTTCTATAATGACTGATAAATATTAACCTCTAGATTTGATCATATTGTTTTTATAATATTAGATTATATTAACACTTTAGGCTAACCTCATAATGGTTAACTTCTAGCCTACAATAGGTGTAAAAGATACATTCACATTAATCTCCTCCACTATTGAGAATCCCTTGAACTGACTTTGATTGGGTCAAAACATGCTGCATCTCCTCAGATTAGTTTATCATGGTACACTTAATCTTGCTTAGTTTGTTTCACATGTTATCTGCTGCAAGTCATTGTAAGGTCTTATTTATTTATAGGTTGTTATATTTTTCACTAGGATTTCCCAGGATATATTCTACTTCCACAATCGCTCTAGAGTCTTTAGACTCTTACTTCTAGCCATGATAAAGCAACTTGTATCAAATCATCAGTCATGAAGGAAAAGCTAGGAATGCAAAGAGGTTTTTAAAAAATAATTTGTTTAAAAGCAGACAAGAGCTACAATAGAAGACAGAATTGAGGTACAAATGCCTTAGAGAGAAAAGGAACACACTAACTTGAGAATGACCTTGTAAGGCTATATAAAAATATAATTTCAGTATGATCTCTTCACTTTACCAGTCTAAGTGATTTTTCCAAGCAGCCAAAAAGACAAGAAGACAGAAATAGCTTAGAAGTAGGGGATACAAGTGAGTTCAAGTCAACTAAGGCCTTGAGGTGAGCTGAATATGCAGGATTGGAGGGATCATTAACACAAAGAAAGGTAAAATCAAAACAAATGAAATTTGATGGAAGTGTAAACTTTATTTCATTTCACAGTGAATTTGATGTTCTGAAAGCAGCAGACAAGGCTGAAGAATCCTGTAGAAGGAGATCCTAAGATGCTAAGTCATAAAATAACTTTGTCTTCTCATAGCTGAGAATGAACCAATAAAGTCGGGTTCTATTGAACCCCAACATTTTCAAGAGAGATGACCAGAGGAATAAGGAAGTGAGTGAAGATTAGAACAAATATCAAAAGATTGAAATAGACGTTTTTATACTTTAGCTTTATTAGTGCTAATTTACATACAGTAAAATAACCCTTTTAAGCAAAAGTACAGTTTCCGGACTTCTGACAAGTGGATAAAGTTGCATAGACCCCTTTTAACCCAGATAAAGTTAAGTTCCATCAGTACCCTCATGTTTCGTTTCAATCAGTGCTTCATCTGTTCAGCTGATCTATTTTCTTTATTATAATGTTAGACTTTTCCTGGATATAAGGGAAGAATCATACTTACAAAGCCTTTGATTAAAGTTTCTCTCTCTTGGTATTTTATGTGTGAGATCATCCATGAAGTTTCATGGATCAGTAGTCTACCTGTTGTTCTATGAACATACCAAAATTTATTGATTCAATCATAATTCATAAAAATTCATTTGTTTGTTTCCACTGGAGAGAAAATATAAATGATAAGGAAACCTGGAAGGCCCCTGCCTATTCCCACCACCGCCAATGTCTTTGCAGAAATCATAAGATTTTTTTTAAAGCCACCTACACTACATATGTAACCGTTAAAGCTGTAAGATATCCCTACCCAGTGTTTCCAGAGGTTCTGTTAACTCTGCCCTTCCACTTCTGTAAATGTGCTTGCCTGGCGTGTGAATGCAGCCCCGCACCCCACAGATCTCTATTTAAGGCTGCTTCCACTTCTGTTCCGGGCTCAGACTTTGGAGTGTGAATTCTGCTAGGCCCACCACCATAATCAAAGGCTCCTGCCGTTCTGCTTCTTTACCTCTGCAAACCTTCAGAGAGCTATACCACTTGGCTGTAACGTTGAGCTGTTGGACTTTGCTCGAACACTAAACAGCTCTCGATGTGCCTTCCTACAATCCTCTGCATGGATATTTATTCTCATTTCTATTGGGAAAGTATCAAGCACTCATATTACTGGATTAAAAAATACATGTTCATTGGAGTTGATAAGAAACTGCCAAGTCATTTTCCAAGGTGGGTATGCCATTCTGCTTTTGACCAGTTTTCTTTTGTTTTGTTTTGTTTTGTTTTGTTTTTGGTCACTGGGAAGTTTCAGTTTCTCATGTTGTTGTATACTCAAATGATGTCAGCCTTTATAAATACAGTCCTTCCTGTAGGCCTCTTTTAATACCCATTATGATCTATGTCTGAATTTCTCTAGTAATTAGTAGTATTCAGTATTATCATGGGCTCATTTGCCATTCATGTACATGATTGGTGCAATATTCACTCATTTTAAAAAAAAGAAAGTTCAATTTTTTATTGAGTTCTGATGTTATTGGGTTGCAGAAAATTGTACTTCATTCATAAGTTAAGCATTTTGCAGATATTTTCCCTGTATCTCTATTATGTTTTTATTTTCTTAACATTGTCACGCAAGAAGAAATTTTAAATTTTGGTAAATTTCATATATCAATTTACTCTTTAAATTTTATGGTTTTTTCATCTAAGAAAGAGTTCACAAATTTTATTATCTTATGTTTTCTTTTTTAATTTTAGTTCTCACGTTAAAGTCTATGATCTGTCTTTTTACACCACATAAATTAACAACAGAAGCCCACTGGTTTCTATGTGAAACCTCAGATGTCCCAGCAGTGTGTGTTGAAAGGTTATCTTTTCTGCATGTTTTACTTATTGCAAATAGACTATACATGTAAGGTTTCAATTTCAGACTCTATTCTTTTCTATCAGTCTATGTCTAAGTGTACAACTTATAAGGATTTTCAGCTTTATATTAAAAATATAAAATTAAGTAGTCTTCCCACTATATTCTTCTTATAGAAAACTATAATGAATACATTAGATTTTTTTCTCCACCTATTCCCACAGCTTTCTTTTTAAAAGCATCCATTTTAAACATTTGCAATAAGCTGAAGGAAGTGAAATCTCATCTTTCAGGAACACATTAATGTATGCCGCATTTTGGAAAGCTATTGAACTAGCTCCTAAGGATAAGCATACGTATGTGGAAGGCCCAGCAGTTCTACTTCTGTGTGACAGGAATAGCCTTCAACTTGAGGTGAGACAAAGTTTCGGAGTATTCCTTCATAAATGCTGAAATAATTCCAACATTAATGCTTATTGTGAAATACTACAGATATATATTGAAAAAATGAAATGTAGTAAACTTGAATAAACTACATAAACATGATGTTGATTTAAATAAGCAAACTGCAGAGGAAAATATGCAATATAAAAAACTTTGGTCTCCTTTTAGAGGTCAAGGTATGGCCTAGTCTAGATCGCAGGTCAAACAATGATCAAGGGTAACAGTAAAGGATTCGTGGTTTACTTTCACATTTTTATATTTAAATGATAGTTATATGAATATATAAATTCAATTTTTTCAGTAATATATATAATTTCCATTTTCTGTGTGTATGTAAATTCAATATACAGTAGCAGTTGTGTGAGTCCTTTTTTTGTGAGTGCCTTTAATTGCGCTGCAGTGGTTGCTTTTATGTCCTGAATTAATGAAAACATTTACTTTTTGTGATCACTTTGACTTTGGGGAAAAGCCAGAAGTTTCAGGAACCAGACACTCTGAACGAGGTGATGAGGACACAGTGTAATGTTGTTATAGGCCTTCCTTTTTATTAGATGGCACTGGGCAGCAGGATCACCATGCTGTTGATCACATCACACAAAGCCACTCGTCAAACTGAACTTCCAGAACTGCTACGGAAAGCGATAAGGACAGGATTAGTGGCTTTGCAGTTAGAGGGAGTATTTTGAGGGAACTTAGGGCAATATGTCTTTTAATAACTTTAAAAAATGTTCACCATATATTTTGATCACCTCTTTTAAATTTAAAAAATATATATCTTACAGAACATATAACAGAGAGTATGCTGGGCATCAGAGAATGGGCTGGACCTGGTCTGTGTGCTGTAGTTTGTTGACCTTGGATCTAAGTTGACATTTTTAGCACCTTTTCTGTTGTGTCTATAGTCTTCTAGTCTCAGAAAATTAAGTCCTGCAGTTTGCTTGGCTTGGTTTTCCTGTATTCTGAGATCTCAAGTTGTCAGAAAATATAAACCAATAGAAAAAAACAAATCCCATGCATTATTCATGTGAGTAACTCCTGTTTGATGGTCTCTTTCGGTCAGGAAACTGTGCATGCATCCCCTATTCACTGCTTGATCTATCACTAACCCTAAGCCAGTCTCCTCTGGTGTAGTGGATGTCATTTTGATTCCAAAAATAGCAAAGGACTGTTCAAGTATATATCCTCTGGCACAAGGATTTTAAACTTTGCTCCAAGGCATCCTGAAATTGTTTGCATGTTTCCCTATGCATGAAAGCACATTTTAATGGAGAGTTGGATCGTTGTTTTCACCAGATTTTAAAGAGGTTTGGAGCTGTAGCCTGTGATGTAGGCAATGGCAAGGATAGCAAATATTTGTTGAAATGGAGATGATAAAAAAGGCAAACCTTGAGAAAAAGAATTACTTAATCCACAACAATATGCCCTTTAATGAAATTTTACTTTTTGAGACTACTGGAGTAAGTGTTATGTGTTATCTTATTGAATATGTTTCCAAATGTTAGCATGAAACAGCATTTTCAATAACTAGGGACAATACTTTTTCTTTAAACAGAATCTCTGCATTTGTCTCCTGGCACTCTGTCCTGGTGCAAAAATAAAAACTTTGCTGGCACTTTCATTTTTAAAGCTTGATATTTTCACTGCTCATGAAGTTGCCTCTGGCAACCCTCACGGAGCTAGGAATGCAGAAGCCTTAGGCAGAGTCATAAGGCATGTGTGCTTTTTGTTAAATCTCTGAAGTTTTACTTCAGATAGTATGTGTTTTACAATCTGAAATACCACTATTAACCTCTGTTTGTCTTCAGGTTGATACTATTTTTACTGAAGCACTAAAACAAGTACACCTTGATGCTACATCCTGGTTTCTACGACTATCTCCTCACCAGCCAGCAGAGATTCCCATGGTCTTCCTCATGTCAGAAATGTGTCTTTCTTCTTCTTCCTTGCCTGCTGGCACTGTGTGGTTTTTTTGTAATATTTTTCTGTTGCTTTTGCTTCAAAGAAACATATCTGGAAAGCCATGAAAATAAGCACTGGATGTTATCTTTTTATCATCCAACGTAGATTGTTTCTAGAGAACATTCTTTAAATCTTCTTTTAAATATAATTTTTCTGCAATGTAGCAATCAAGGAGATAAGCTTTTAAACACTGCTCCAAAAGCATTTGTTTATTGTAAGAAAGTTATCTGCACGACAGGTTCTCACTGTGTAGTCCAGGTTGGTGTGGAAACCGCAATCCTCCTGCCTCAGACTCCCAAGTGCTGGAACTGCAGGTGTAGGCCAACATGTCCTACCTGAACAAATTATGGTCTATCTCTTTTGTTGTGTTGCTAGGGGTGGTAGAGGAGGTGAAACAAAAGGCCTTGTTTATGTTAAGCAATTGCTTGTATGAACTAAGCTACATCCTTGGCTCCCAAATTACAGTGTTGAATGAATTAAAGATGACTTGTATGAAATACATCTTGTTTTACACTAAGGATTTTTTTCTTAGTAATTGAATTCAATCAAATTGTATTGTTATTGTTTGCAATTTATATTAAGCCCTACTTCGTAGCTGATCTGAACTTTCATGGTCCTGCCTGAGGCAGGCCCCTGCAGCATAATCAGTAAACCGATTTAAATGAAAAAAGTCTCAGGTAGGATAAGTGCTCCTTATCAGAACTATTTAGTCATAGACAGCACTCTACCTTTCAAATTTTACAGCTGTGAACTTATCCCCAAGGATAAATGCATTGAAATTTCCAAGAAAAGATTAAATACTAATCTCCAGAGGACAACATCTATTGAACTCTTTATAACAAGGTTGTTAGTCAGCACCAAGCAGCTGTTCGGTTTATTTTCCTCTACCAGCATTCTTTGCTTCATGGCCTAATGAATCAGCCTGAGGATGGTTTAGTCTTGCATTCGTGCTGTTATGAAGTTTATTTCTAAGCTAATAGTTAAGGAGATCTTTGACATTTTCTCACAATATAGCTCGTAAATTAATCATAGACCAAAGTTGTGACAGATGTAGGCTTTAAACTGGAGAGTAACCTTAGCAAAGCATTTCCTTGCTTTTTAAAAAAGTAATATGAATAATTTCATGAATCATTTCTAGATGAAACCAAAACAAATCAAATCATAGCCTTTTTCAGAAAGTTTAAAAGGTGAATGAATCCCACAGATAAGGCCTGCTCCAGTGGGTGAAAGTGTTTAGAGGAATAGTCACAACTTTAATTAAGGAAAGAAAATACAAATTTCATTGACTGAGAGCAATGTGACAAATAAATGGCCGTGAACAGGTTGGAAATATTTCTCAGGCCACGGAATATCAAATAACTAAGTGGCCATAGATGTCGTTATGAAATAGGTGATGTCAGACCCACCAAAACATGAGTTTGTGTGAACTGAATAGCAGTTCACAGCAGTTCACTATAATACGGTCTTATCATGGAATTAGTGTCAATCAGGGCTGAATGTAGATGCAAGCTGTAGGGGTAGATGTCTCAGAGTCTCCTTTATTCATAAGTGCCTTATCATGGTCCCTCATTAGCTCACACTGGTGGCTAGAAGAGGAAAACAGAGCCTTTATTTCAAGGTAGTGGAGGCTCAGTGTGTCTTTTTTCAGCTCAAGCTGAAAAAGATTGATGGTTATGTTACTGCATAGTCTAATAGTGGCCTAAAGGATAACACCAAAGAAAAATCCTGGTAGAATTGTTTTTATACTCGGTAATGCACTTTGTATGCAAACTAAGTGACTTGTGGTTAGAGTATCTATGAGCATGTGGAAAATGGCATTGGGCCTGAATTATGTCCCCTCCCCTCATCATTCCTGTAAGTACCAACTCACTGTATGCTAGAATATAATTATATTTGGAGGGATGGTGTTTAAAAAGATCATTAACATAAATGAGAATATTAGAATTACACCCAAATACAGTATGACTGATTGCTTTGTAAGAAGACGGAGAGACACGAAAAGTCTGTGGCCAAAGACAAAAAGAAAAGTCATAGAATAGCAAGGAAGAACCAATCCTCTAGCCAAGGAAAGAGGCATCCAGACAAACTAAAGCCTACTGGTGCCTGATCTTGAACTTGTAGTCTGCAGAACTGTGAACAAATAAATTTCAGTTGTTTGAATTAATAAGTCTGTATCATTGATTTATAGCAGCCCTAGCAATATTACAACAAATGCCAATTAACTTGACTAGCTGGAAAAAGGGTTGGAAGAATTGGGCATCTGATAATGAGATATAGACCTAAGGACCTGTGAAATGATAACAAGAATGAAAGCTTTTTTTTTTTTTTTTTTTTTTTGGTACTGGGAATCTAACTCAGATCCTTGTGCTTGTAAGGCAGGCAGTGGAAAAACTGAGCCAAATCAAATCTCCGGCCTTTAGAATGAAAGCATTTCTCTACAGATTATCACCTATTAAAGACTTTGTCAAAGAAAGAGCACCGAACAATGAGCCACACAGAATAGCCTAAGTGGTTGATGGCAACTGGTCATTCTGATGGCCAATCCAGTGCCAGCACAACAGACTGGGGTTGCCTTGGCAGTGCAGATAGAGGCTCTGAAACTCCGCAGTGTGGTCCAGCTACCTCCTCTGACTATCAGCTAATCTCACAGCAACAGAGGACTGACACTTAGCCCTGGACATGGCATCATTCATTTAGGAAACAAGCTTGGATTCTTTCACCCCTAAATGGGCAACATCATGTCATTACGAGTCAGACATGTACTTTGTATATTGTATATCTCAGGTAGTAACAGCATCCTCGGACATACAAAAAAGCTGATCTGTTGGTAATATATAAGAGCAAGTGAGAAACATGAAAAGCAAAGGAGATCGAGTAATGACCTGGAAACTACATGCTTAATAGAGTAACAAATTGCCTGCTGAAGATGCACTCGAAGTATCAGTTTGATGATTCGTTCATATAGGATGGAGAAAATTCTTCTGAGAACAAAGGAGCAAAAGTCACAGTGGTTGGAAAATGTACCCTTTCCATGTCTTCCACATTGAACTTTTGTCCTAGAGGAAAAACGTTTCCATCAGGAAACACAGAAAAATTCCCATTAAACCTTTTTATATGGCAACCATCCTGTCACAGTTTACTCTTCATACAGAGAAACCAGCAAACAAAGGACAAGAGCCACAGTCCTGTCAAGGTAAATCAGCTCTGATCATCAGGGGAAAGTAAGACTTTGATTAAGGGACACATTTTTTTCTCTTACATCTCTATTTTTTAAAAATATGCTATAATTATAATGTTTTAGCACAATAATGTATTTAAAAGCAAGGAGATGATCAAACTGGTCACTGTACAAATGGACATATACCTATGCCAAAATGCTTACCTCACGTAGGTTTTACCATTTCTCATTTTTCTAGTTGAACATAGTGTGCATATTTAACATTGGATTATGTGTGTGTGTGTGTGTGTGTGTGTGTGTGCGCGCTCTTTCATTTTAGGGACTCAAGTTATCTATAATTTGTCTAGATAAATGTTGACAGGAAAATTATCACACGTGAAAAGCTACTTAAACTCTCACCTAAGGCACTGGAGCTACAGCCCAATACTTCAAGCCTATCCATTCACTGTTATTTCAGTCACATTCAGAATTCTAGACTCCTTCCACTCCTGTCTCACTTTTTCTTTTTTTGTTCATTTTTCATTTTCATTTCTTAATTTATTTTAACTAACACATTAAAATATAAATTGACACATTTCATAGTGGTGCACATAATGTTTCCATACATGTACATGTCATATAATCATTAATAGTCATTTACAAGCAGAGCAGCCAGACCATCCTGTTTAAATACAGATGAAATTGGGCAATTTCTCTTTTCAGACACTTCTGTCATAATGACGCACTTCAGATAAAATAGTATTTAAATATTTCCACGGGGTGAAAAGTTTTGTTGCATCTTGTATATAATTACATCTTACCTGATTTTAAGCACATGAATGTAATCTTTTTCAGCTGGATGATTTATAAGGATAGTTTCAGAGGTTGGACACTACTGTTGGACAAAAAGAAGGAGGGAAAGAAAAATTGGGGGTAAATTAGGGGTTGTCACCTCTGTATCACTTCCCTAAGGGCATTTTCCAGGATTAAACAACATCAAGCCAACTGTGGGCACAGAGCCCTGGAGTTAATGGTGAACTTGCTGGGGAGTGCATTGTTGTATTGAAATGGAAAATATGTGATCAAATGTATTTTACTAAATATCACGTGGTAAATTAGATAGGTATCAGATAACACATTTGTATAACAGAACATCATGGCGTCAATATTATTAGCTAATAATTCCTTTCTTACTTTTTTGAGTGTGTGATTCATAGGAGATAATTACATTCAATCCTTCAGCAGTACAGCTTTGAGTATGGTAGCATACTTTACAGATAACATTATATAGCGTTCTTTTATATAATTTGTTTTTCATATAAAGTTAACTAAGATTTTGTAGCATTTCTTTTCCAAAATGTAAAACATGTAATTTTTGTACTCCTTATATAAAAAGCAATGAGTGCTTACAATGGAAAATGGAATAATCTAATAAATTATGAAATGAATAGTGCCCATAGTTGTTATTAATATTCTGTTAACTATTTATCATTGTGTTTTAAATTGGATAATCAGATATTTAGAAAAGTACCAAATTGGGATATATATACCATGTGTGTGTGTTTAAAGCATTGTTTCTGTGTCCTACACTGAAAACAATTCTGATAGCTTTTAATTTATTTCGATTGTGTAAGTATTGATTTGGCCAGGCCCCATTATTTTCTACTGTCAAGTCTGAGAGGAAACTTATCCTTCCTGTTGCAGTATCAACGTTATGGACTGCTTTTGCCATTTTCCTTTGGGTCCTGCTAAGAATTTTCTCAAGCCCTTTCTTCCACGGGTGGATTAGGTCCTTGTGGCAGGCTGTTAATTAAGTCTATCTGGACTTCTTCTCCCCTTGCCTCCTTCACTGTGCCCCCAAGGAAAGCACAGCCTCCCTGTTCCAGTTTCTACTTTCTTTCTAAGAAACTGTTTATTCAAATGGAGGCTGCATATCCATGTACATTATCTCTGTGACCAGATCATTTACAAAATCTTTCTCAAATACAAAGGCTTGCACATAGATATATTTAAATATTTCATAGTTGCATAAAATTTTCTCCTTCCTTTATATCTGCATTTTAGTTATTCTTTATTTTCATGTAGCAACTTTCCAAACATGACTGCATGCAGCTTTCTGCCAAGGCTCTTGTAGAAACTTAACTCGGGATCTTTCCCTCCTTAAATCTGTCTTGTTGAGCACAGAAATGCTCAATGTTCTTTGTCTCTGAGAGATAATTAATTGGTGTTTTGTTTTGTTTTGGCCATGCATTTACCATTTTTGTCCTGAATATTTATCAAGGTTTCTATTTTCTTACTACTATTTTTTACAAATCTCTGTATTCCCATTTTTATTTTATTATCTAATGCCTATGTGATATTTTAAAATTTTATTTACTTCTGTTAGAAAATCTGCAGCTTTTTATCATGACAGTATATATTATATTGGGCCATTGACTACATTAATTTTCTATTTAGTTGCTCCTGAGACATTATGCCACATCGTCTTTATTTCATCACTCTCCAGAGTGGTAATCTTTAGATGAAATGTTTTTAAACGATGGAAGGAGATGTAGCTTTTGAAAATTGTCTGAGATTTGAGGCTCTTGGAGAAAAGGATAGGTCTTTTTAAAGTTAGATTTGTATTGGTGGTATATATGAGTTTTAAAATGTGGTTTAATGAGTTTTTTGTGCTTTCTTTAATTTTTCAAGTTTGGTATGGGGTTTTGTACTTTTTAAAGATGATGGCTCCACATTAATTGCATTTTGGTAAATTCAGAATTTGTTAAGTTGAGGTTTAGTAATATAAGCAAAATAATTAAATTTGAATATTAGATCAGTAATTGATTAGACTTGCAATTATAGGCTAAATTAGAATTTAAATTCCAATTTCTAAAATAGGAAGGAATTTAACTATTATATACATGCTTACTTCTCTGTAAAAGGGAAGTATGTCATTTCATCAAATTACTCTCAGCGCTGACTGAGGATAGACACCCTATCACCAACAGGTTGGCTTGAATTCTCACACCAATTATAGCACAAACTTACCAACATATATTGAATGTCGTTCGCTCATAGAGTGATGTTTTCTATTGAAAACAAGGAATCTCTTAAATAGGTTCAGAAAATATCTTGAGAAAGCAGGGAAACAAAATTGGCTTGGGTCTCAAAATGGTATGGAATAGGACAGAGGTGAGAGGTTCCACACGTGGCTTGAACTTCCTGCCATTGTCAAAGGAAGGAAAGCTTTCTTAGCAGCTTTCCAAAATATAGGGCAGACACGGAAGAGACAAAGATGGAAATTTATAGGTTATCAATGACAAATTTTTAAGAAATAGGTTCCATTTTTTTCTAGAATATTTATTTATTTATTTATTCATTTTATTATTGTTTTTTTTTTTTTTTGTACCGGGGATTGAACTCGGGTCCTTGCGCTTGAAAGGCAGGCCACCGAACCGCTGAGCTAAATCCCCGGCCCCAGAATATTTATTTTGTGAAAGCATCTATATGCACTACTTAGCCAGTAGTGACTTTTTTATAATCATGACAATAAACAAAAGATTCATTACTTCAAACTACTTGCCCCAACTGTGAAAGATGAAATCGTTTTAATGAAACTCAAACAGGCTTTAGTAAGAGCTAAATAGTTATGCAATAACAATAGAACAACAAAACACCTTTTTCTGTTTGGGTTACTGCTTTTTTATTTGTCTCATGTTTGTTCTCAGTTTCTTCTTGGAAGCTATAAAGAAGTATCTTCTACCCACAAAAATACTGGGACACATAAAACTCGAGTACATGCAGAAGAGGTCTGGTGAAGTTCTTTTGGCATAGAGAGCTAAAAGTAATGAGACGCAACAAAACTTTGAAATGCCTCAAGTAATAGCTTTTGTACTTTGCAATAAGAACAAGTATTGTTACCTAGCACAATAATTTAGGTGAAGATTAATGAAGAAGGCAAATTAACTTCATATTTCACATTTCTAATTAGTTTTAGGAAGATGCCATTTTCTACTGTTTTATATACAAATGTATAACATACTAGGACTAGTAGTAGTGTTACAGTTATCATACATCAGATGTCTTATTACTCAATGATTAAATCCTATTATTTTCAACTCTTATTTTTCAGGAAAGAACCAAGATGATGACTACAACTTATGAGGTTTGGAATCGGTACTAAAAGATTGATTCTTTTACAACTCCTCTTTTTACTGTAGTCTAATTGGACTCAGATTACTTTTTCTTTCCTGATAATGATTTGATCTGCTACTCCCAATCTCCGTATCACTAGATATATAGTGATCACCTGATCATCCTCATATTATTCTATCACTGAACATTATGCAAAATATCAACCTTTTCAATCCTTAGTGAGCTAAGGAGCCGGAAGTGGTATTTTCTTCTACTCCCTGATTCGTCTGCCAATATTCAGGCTCCTTGACGAGTGCTTCTCCTCACCTATGATTTGTGGGAAGCCCAGTGTCTCACTGGAACTTTGCTCCTCTGCCTACTATTCCTCTTCATTCATCTCTTTGCTCCTTAAAATGCAATCTATATGCTGATATCTTCCAAATATTAAAACTGGGGTCATCAGCGTTTGAGAAAAATACTATGAGATAAATACTTTCACAACTGTGTGGTATTCATCTAGTCGTGGAATACTGAATTTTAAATGATCGGGCTAATTTGATTGGATCCGTTGGTGGGTTAACTTTAATTACAAAGTAAGTTTTTCCCATAACCTCAATACTACCAGTATAATGTATTTTCATAACATTAGCATATCTTTAACTCTGAAGATGTGCCCAGTGACAAATCCTGTGACAACCATTTAAAGCAATTACAGAGCAGCACTGATAAATCAAATATATCATAATGACACCAGTAAAAAGCAATATATTTTCTCATTTAAATAGAATTGAAATATTTTAAAAAGACAATGCTTTCACATTCTCATATTCTCATGCAATCTGCAAAAGCTTTAGGAGTGCTTGTGGCATAGTTAAATTTATGCCCTATTAAAATGTAGCTTGATTAATGCACTTGAATAAAATGAGATTATTAATTACAGATAGAATTTTGTTCCACAAATTTCACAAAGAAATTAAGCAGTATCTTTCTATAATTATTATTATGCTTACCACATGTCATTAGGTCTTAATTTGGGAATACCAATTCTGTTAATATCATTTTAATAAGCTCTTGCATGCATATTAGAATATTTGATTTTTCTTATGCTATCTTTCACTGGAATCTAGATGTATTTTTATTAAACTTGATAATATAATGAATTTTACACAGTTTGGAGATGTATATTTAGAATTACTAAAATCATAATTTTCTGTATTGTAGGAAATCAGAAACAGTTTTAGTTTGTTGCTCTAGACAAGATGAATATTTTCATCTTAGTTTGATAAAAAAGCTGGAAATTTCCAGGTGGTTTTAAAAACTATCTAAGCAATGTAAAATGGGTTTCTTTGTTTTATAGAAAATCTCATTTCCTATATTTTCAGCTTATTTCTTGTTGTGTGTTGCTTTTATTATTTTTAAACTCCAGCAATATTTTTCAATAATAGACTAAATATATTGTACTATCGTAGTAAGTCATATGCTTAATAATTAAATCCACATTAACAGAATATCTTTATACAAAATAATTCTAAAGATTAGTATGCACTAAGGCCTCATTGGAGATCTTTAATCTTAGATTCTCGGAATTACTACATTTGTCAAACTATCTTTTATATTTATTTTTCACACACAAGGAGTCATGAAATTACTAAATAGAAGTAAATGAAAGAAGTTTCCAATTTGAGAAAATTTTTATTTTAGAATACACACACACACACACACACACACACACACACACACACTTCTCCTACCTTAAAGAACTTAGTGGCACAATGTCTTTTTGAAGGGCCAAGGCTGCAAAATACCTACTGATCCTAATGCTGCTGCCTTTGACTTTTAGCTCTCAATACTAAATCCTGAAGCTGGTCAAGGTAGTTTTGTAGAATTACTTCCCTGCTTTCTGCATAACTGAGAGACACTGTTTTTGCTCCTATGAGTTTAGACTGCCATTTCTACAACTGGCATTAAACTGGTAAACAAAAACCTAGTGCCTCTTGGAGAGCTGTACTAACACAAAAAAGAATTTAGTCAGATTTTATTGTCAATATGTCGATAGCTTGGTTTATTCTTTGCATAAATTCCCTTCAGTAGCATTTCTACCGATAATTGTTTCAATTATTTTACACAATAAAAACTCCTTGAGTGTGTGTGATCATAATGATGAAGATTAGTACATAACACATCTTTCTGTTGGCATCATTGTATCCTTTAACTCAATGATACTGAAAAAAATAGAGGAAACAGGTGTAATTGAATAGGGTTTTATCTGCAATAATATTGAATTTCTATTCTACGCCAATTTGAACATTTTAGAAAAGGTTATTAAAATGTCCATATGCTCATTCCACTTATTTTTTTTGAATTTTTTATTAGTACATGTTTGCACTACATAATTTTTACAGTCCTTGTGGTGAATCGGTACCTATACATAGCACATCTTCATTCTTTGTTTTTTTCATTGTCTCCCCTTCTCCCTCCACTCTCCCTTGATTTCCTGATCTCCTTCCTATTTAATAAAGATCTATCTCCCTATCTCCTATTATCTAACGTTTATTTTGCTCCTTATTTGTAAGTTGAGATTCTCATATAAGAGAAACCATATAATAGTGAAGCTTATAACGCAATACCGAATCAACACAGTAAACAAAGTGTGGTGTACACTTTTACTTCGCTAAAACCAAGTAAGTCCAGTTTGCCCCTGCACTTGCCCCCCGGGTTCACATTCAGCATGGAGCAGGACCCCAAGTCATGGGAGGCAGATGGTGATGTTTCTGCTCACGCAGTAGATTTGGAATCACACTGAACTTGATTCAAACCACAGCCTTTGTCTCTAGCTGTACCCCATCAGGAGGGCCACCAAATTACCTGAAGCTGGAGCTCCTTATGTGTTAAAGTGAGGTAAACAGCACAACTTCAAAGGTATTGTACAGATTAAATGAAGTGCTGCCTGCAGTCTTTCAACATTTATCTTGTCTGTGCAAGGTGACTGTTCAATTAATGGTACATGAAAGTATTTCTTTGAGATACCAACACATCAGAGCTGCGCCATCAGTTTTCTGTGGTGCTCATTTCTCTTGTGTATGTTCCCCATTGACTTATGGACATGGCTTTTTATTCCTCATCCCTCTGTATTTTCACTCATTTTTTGTCCTGTTAGAAACATTTAATAACTTCTACATGATTCTACATTTTTCTATGTTGTGAATTTTAGTTGTTGTTTCACTGTCCTTTTCATTTTTTCCCCTCACTATGTTATAATGTTTTTTTTTGTTGTTGTTGTTGTTTTGTTTTTTTTTAGTACCAGGGATTGAACTTGGGTCCTTGCATTTGCAAGGCAGGCCACCGAACCACTGAGCTAAATCCCCGGCCCCTATGTTATAATGAATGTAGATAAAATCCATAGTCTCTGTTAAAACATAAACCTCAGGATCACATGTCTGAACATATTGTAAGAGGTGGTCAAGTATATTCTCATTGGGCTGCACACTCCTTAATTAAAAATGATTCTAAGTGTTCTAATAAGAAATTTTCACATATAAGAAGGAGTCTAGGGTATGTATTAACTGTTACATTAGGTTTTTAAATCATTATCCCTAGATAATGTTATACAATTAGTGTTTGTTTCACATTCTTTTGGAAATATTTTTCATGCCTTATGATTTAACTGATTGTTTTTCTTATACAAAGATGGAAGACAATGAATGAGACCAATATTTGAGTGAGAAAGAGTACAAATAACCCTGCATATCATTTAGGAATAGAAAACATACATCTGTATTCATTGATTAATTAAAAACCAAAGCAACCATTTCCCCTCCCTCCTTACTATAATTTCAATGCAGATTTTATTCACATGCATTTTAGAAAAATCTTGGCCCTGCACCAGTCCTGGGTAGTGGTCTTGATCCAAATTATCTACTCCTGCTAGAAATACAATATTAGGCTATGCATGAATGTCAAGGAATAACATTGTAGTTGATGAAATGGGTTTAGTCATCTGACTTATTCCAGACAGGAGCAGAATTGACCAATAGCTATTCACCCTAACTTAAAATTTAAATTAAAAATTCTGTGTCTCTGTCACAACAATCACATTACACTGCTTATTGTCACACCTGCCCTCACCTCCCACCCAGGGAATTTAATTTGGTGAAGTAGTCTTTATTCTGCTGTGCATTTTACAAGAGTTTGAACCATGGATCAACATCAAAAGATGACACCATAGAGCATCACAGCAGGGTAAGTAGATCGTCAGACATTCGTGGTTATCAGAGTTCATGCAAACTCTTACCTATTTAACAAGCGTCTGCTGAATACTACTCTGTTTCCAGAGCTCATTTTCTAAATGAGACAAACAATGCCCAGAACAACTATACAACTAACCAGTTTATAGAGCTTAGGCACTGAGCCACAGCCATTCAGAATTTGTTTTTCTCTTACTTCTCTGACTCAGAAATTGATTTAAACACAATTTACAACAACAACAACAAAAAATCACCATAATAGCAGATAATAATTAGGAATACTTATCCCTATATGGTAGAAAGCAAGGTTGAATCGCAGGTTTAGATTTTTGTGGTTGGCATTGTTCAGCCACCCTATTGCTTTAAATACTTTAAGTGATTCTAAAAAGACTATGCTTCTGCATAAGATCATGTTTTTCTTCTTTGCTTCTTTTCTTTCTTGAATCTTCTTGGAATCTCTACAAAATGTGGTTTTTGTTCAACCACTGTGCACTTTCTACAGCTGCACTTCTGGGACATCAATCACATGTCAAAAACAGGAGTTTCATTCTTTAGTCCTTTCTTTTCCCTTTATGAATTCTATTAAATTAAATTCTTTCTAAAATGTAGAAATGACTAAATTTAAATCCTCAAGAAAACTATACACTGTCAATAAGTCACTAAAACATGGCATTTAGTTATATAAAACTCAAATTTTTTCAGAAAAATAATGAAAATGTGTCATTGTGAACAGCATGGTTTTCTTGTTACCAGCCTGGTAGAGAGCAAAAATGAAGGGGCAAGGGTGCATTGTCACTATTTTTAACCTGCCTTCCCTACGAAATACTCTTACATCTTAAGAAGAGAGCATTTATCTATCTTCAGGGCAGTGAAGATGAGAAACAGAGTTGGAAATAACCCCTCTGATCACACTAGTTTCACCTCTCTTCTGTCACTACTTCTTCAAAGTGAGACTGGAGCCCTACCCCAACCAACTTTGGTCCTTAAGTCAACAAATGGAGGAGAGAAAGAAGCAGAAAGCAGGGACAGGTGAGATTTCACATCCATCCCCTGTATACCTCACATCCAGAAATAAAATTAGTCTAATCCATTTTATACCAGAATAAGCCTGCTACCAAGTGAAAAAAGAAAGAAAGAAAAAAAAAACTGAAAGAGACCCCTGAGTACAACAATACCAAATGTCTACAAGAAAAATTAAATTTACAAAGTTATTTGGATAAAAAGACTTGTAAATGCAAAATATAATTAGTATTTTCCTCAAGCCACCTCGTATTTAAAAGCAAAAATAAAATTTGAATGAAATTAATAGCTTTGGGTCTTTTTTTCATAGAAAAGGGGATAAACAAAGGGCTATGAAGGGAAGTCAGGCAGGCCATTAGGGCAGGGCAGGCTGTTTAAGGAAATGGCTGGGACCAGTTAATGATAGAGACCTGGAGGCACTCTCAGAACGCAGAATGGGGAGGACTATGCAAGTTCCATGGGACTGGAAGGACCAATCAGGAAGCCCTACCTTTCATCTTTCATTTACGTGGAGGGAAGCCAAGCAGTTGGATCTCTGATAACACAGTTTAGAAGTAACATCCAGCCAAGTGAGTTTCTGTTAGGACGACTATCCCAAGTGCCTTGTTTATATGGAGGATAGGCAATGTAGAAAAGAAAGACAAACTTTTTTTGTGGGAACTGCAGTATCCTGGGAGCAGAACTAAATTATCTTGTCTCTGCCATGATGAATTTGAGGAGGAGCTCATATATTTAGCTCAACAAGGGCAACTCTGTGGCTTAAAGGATAAGACACACATTAAAACTGTTTGTGTTGGGTATACATATTGTTGGGAGATAGACACAAAAAATTGTTGATCTAGCCTCATAGTCTTGGGATGGTATGACATCTTTAAAGCCTAATCTGGTATTTCTATCAGTGGTTGTGGGGAAGAGGGTATGAGCCTGCAGAGGAGGAGAAATATGTACAGAGTTAGCTCTGGGGAGTTGAAATCGCAGAAGCTTTCCCTGGTAAAATTGATCTGTAGCCCACTGTATCACTCTGTGAAATTCAAACCATGCCTGGTTCTCACGCAACTTCCACACTAGATTTTTGGTCCATCTGTTCTGCCATCCAGTCACCCTCTCAGTTACACATGCTCCCCGATTAGGAGGAAAAAATCATGCATTTAACTCCTTGGCAGTACTATTATTTTAAAATTATTGTCAGGGAAGGCCCACTCCACCTATGATACTTTCAAGATACATCTAACCAATTCTTTCTTCTTTCTTCGCCAAATCAGGCCCGCCTCTCCATGGTTGTGCTAACCCTCAAGCTACTATACACACCTAGATCAGCACCCATCACTCCATGATCTAGCGGTCATTGCCTTCCTTGAATCTCCTAAATAAGCGGCCCTCCAGCAGCTATGTCGCCCCCGCAAGGGTATGAGATGTTACACTAGAAATCCCTCCCTCGCCCTCTCATCACCCCACACCTGCCCCTTTTCAGCAGGAAGTAGCTACAGAAGAGAGATTGTCCGCCCCTGTCCCCGATGCCATAACAAACAAAAAAGGGAGGAATATGAGATAAGCCCCTTGGAATGGCTGCCACCATTCTGATGAATAACCTCCTTCTTCACCTTAAATTCCATTTTCGAGACTGACGCTCGAGCAAGGCTTGTCCGTATAAGGAATAGAATGCAAATAATCGCCATACGTGTGGGAGATGAATCTCTTCACAGGCTGTCATTGAGAATTCGCACTGCAGTTTCATATTAATTTTTATAAAAGTAGTTACTGTACACATTCTGTTTTCTTGCTTGGATCTTAAAGGTAAGTTAGGGTCCTTGGCTTCATCACTAAGGCATTAAATAATTCAAAATCCACACATTACATATTGAGTTACAAATCAATGGGATAAAAATGGTAGGAGCTACAGATATCAATTCAAGATGTAACACTGAGGGAAGTAGAAAAATACATAAGTGAGCCAGGGATTTAGCTCAGTGGTTCTGCAGCTTGCCTGGCAAGTGCAAAGTCCCGAGTTCAATCCATGATACAAAAAAAAAAAAAAAAAAAAAAAAAAAAAAGAAAAAGAAAAAGAAAAAGAAAAAGAAGAAAGAAAGAAAGATATATAAGCTAATTAGAAAGCACAATTTATACTTTCGAGTTACATGAGAAAAGTATTGATTTTTGAGATGTTTTCTCTCCAAAGTAATGCAATATGGTTATTTTGCTTAGTTTTAATAAAACTTTAGGGAAAAATACATATGACTGACTCGGGATGGAGAAGCAAGATTCAGTTTCAGTGCAACCATATTAATCACTTTTCCATCTTTGGGGTTTCTGACACCTGCAACTTACAGGAGCACAGATTTATTTTAGCTCATGGTTTCAGTGGGTTCAGTCCGTAACTGGCTGACTCCTAAACAAGAAACCACACAGGGAGGAGAGTGACAGCAACGGAAAGCAGTTCACCAAATGGAGACCGGGAAGCAGAGAGAAAAGGGAGGAGCTGTAAAAAGAATACTGTGTTGGTTGAGGGAAGATGACTACGGTCCCAAATCGAATCAAAATCGGGCTGTACACTTCTGTTTGGGAACCCAATTGTTTTGGAGCAGAAGTGTTTGTAAATTGTATCACTATACACTTTTCCAGGTCACACTTCCAGGGATCTGCCTCTTGGTCAATCCCACATCCAAACATGAGACTTTTCTGGGATATTTTAGTTCTAAACCATAATAGCAAATGGTCCAAGAAGAATAAGAATTTCAGCATAGAATATTTAATTAATATTTAAAAAGCATTAGATAATTAATTACATATTCTGTCATGGGGGACGTGAGATTATTCACCATACATTTTTTAAATTACATATATTTTAATATTGTAAAATACATATGACATAACGTATATAGACATGTATATGTTTTTGTTATTGTTATTACCAGGAATCAAACTCAGGTCCTTGCACTTGAGAGGCAGGCAGCAGAACCACTGAGCTAAATCTCAGGCCCTATACGCATCTTTTATAGAATGTGTTTATTCAGTTTATTCTATAACACTTCTTCATATTTTATATATATTCTTTACACATACATATTATTTTGTAATTAAAATTAAAACAAAAGATGAAAGTGACATGGACTAATTAATGAAAGCAGTTGATTTATATTTCTTCATCTTAGTCACAATAATGACAAGGACTTCACTTATATTTTGCTACACAAATCCCTGAGGGCAATGGAGAAAGTTGTTATTGGGTTCACTCTGTATTAATTTCCAAAATAAATTTCTCATGAAAACTGCTGTTACAAAGAAATCAAGTAATAAAGATAAAAGTGTTTTTATGTGTAGGCATGTAAGGTTTAATAAACACTATAAAATTATCCTTTAGATTTAGTCTCATTTCTAGTTATTGATCTCATTAGGAAAAAAAATGTTGCTTTATATTAACATTCTTCTAGTACATTTAGCTTGAATGTAAATTTTCCTTGAATTACACTGACATACAAGACAACATATTTATTTTTACAAAAATAAAATTAAGTTGAATTTATGTTACTGAGCTTGGTGTAAGAACAAGAAAGTCATAAAATAAAGTTTATAAAACTATGTGTGTTTTACTAATAAGTGTTGATTTCTTCAATAACACAAATTTTTACTGAACGCAGTACATAATTCAAAATAAAAAAATTTGTAATATGCTTTATAGGTCATTTTTCAACACTTGCCTAAAGCATGCTAAGGAAAATTAAATTGTTCATAAGGATCATCTTCTTATGGAAGATTAATTTTTTGCACTGATTTGTAAGCATTCATGGTGAATAATGCTCTTTACCATGCAGATTTTTTTTGCATAATTACTTATGTCAATGGCTTTCTTTATTTTCTAAAGAAATGAAACATGCTTATTTGTTCACTTGAATATTTGAGCTCTTTGTCACTTAATATCTAATGGTAAAACAATTCATATCTCAATGAACAGAAGTAACATATATATATATATATATATATATATATATTCATGTAATAAGATTTGTCTTGCATCTTTCAAAATTTAACTTTATTACATAAGTTATTGGGCTATTTGTAGTAAAATAAATATCCCATTAGAAGTCAGATGATATAAGTGCTATAGTCATACCTTCTTTAGCACATGGATATAATCTAAGAAATAGGCTGGTAGGTGTTATCATTGTGAAAAAAATCGTACCTTGTATTTACACAAACCTAGATGTTACAGCCTGCTACAATTCTACCCTATATTAAATATCCTATTTTGATGTGTAGGGTCTTTTTCCACTTTAAAGTTTTTTGTCACATCTGAGTGTGGTGTCACACACCTGTAATCCCAGCATTCAGAAGGCTCAACCAGGATAGCTGTGAGGTGCAAGGCAGCATGGGTTCCATAGTAAGTTCCAGGTCAGCCTGGACTACATACGTACAAGACCCTGTCAAAAACAGTTCAAAACAAAACAAAGCAACAACAAAACCACCACCACCACCACCACAACAGCAAGAATTCTAAATCATAAAAGCACACATTGACCACCACCTAGAGAGGTCAGGACCATCAATATAATTGTCTTCCATCTCCATATCTCTCCCACCGCAAATATCTTCTAGCAACCACGCCAATAGTGCTGTCATCCCCTATGATAAGAGTGACTTCAGGAAGAATGGCTATCATCAAGATTTCAAATAACAAATGCTGATGAAGATGTGGGGAAAAGAAATTCTTCTACACCTTTGGTGGGAATCTAAACTAAGGCAGCCACCATGGAGGTCAGTATGGAGATTTCTCAAGAAAACAAAACTAGAAATTAATATATTATATATATAATATATTATATATATAATGATCTCATATATATGTGTGTTTGATAAATGGAAAGTAAGATCTTTTTCAAATGGATGAGGTAACAAGAGATGGAGATAGGAGGAAGGAAAAGTTTGGAAAGGAAAAAAATGATGAAAATGGAGCATTTTCAGGTGGGAAGAGGAGTAAGTTTGAGAGAACAGGAAATGGAAGAGGAAGGAAGGAATAAAAAAGAATGAAGATGTGGTACGTACATGTAGCAACTCCCCATGATAAAGATACTCATTACCACAAAAGTGTAGAAATAAAAATAGAAAATTTTTTAAAAATAACAGCTGCTATAAGGCAAGTACAGGACCGGCTTGAAGGTATTTTACGTGTAATTTAAAAAATAAGTATAAGGATAAGTATAAGGACTACATCTAAATTAGAATAT
>NW_022900915.1:29433089-29471681 GCF_012274545.1 Fukomys damarensis | reverse complement strand
GTAACTAAACACATAAACTGATGACATAGCCATTTATTATCATATTCAAGTATGTTGTATTGCCCATAATTGTATACTTTCCTGTGACAGGAAGCATAATAAAGAAATTTATATTGTACATGATATAAAATTTATATATCATTTGATTAAGCTCTCTCAAACATAAATGTATGTGAGGGAGATAACTATGTATGTCAAATACTATCTTCATGGATCCTTATAACAAGTATGCCATTTATAATGCAATATAAGGTGAAAAATAAAATCAAACTGAATTAAATTAAAAATCAGAATGATATCACTGAATAAATACATTAGAGGTGTCTTTGTAATAAATCCCAAGCAGACATTAAAATGATAATATGAATTTAAATCATCAACACATAAAAGAGTGAATGAAATATTGTTCACTAAATAATCAGAGTCCATAATGACAGGACTTTTATTAAAAATTATATTCCATTTGTAAGATTATATATCCCTAGCTCAATGTTTGTACTGAAATAATAGCAATTTTCTTTGCTGGCATTCTAATTAATATTATATTTGTTATTTGTTTCAGTGTTTTTAGGAAATTTTAATTGAGAATTGTACCAATTAATAAGGCATTGTTTCTGAATGTCTAAACCCACACGTCTATATTCCACTGAGGTTGAGACTCTGAATGTCTTATTATTATGGTGCCAGCTTCCGGTGTTTTTTCACCACAACAGAAATCACCTGATCTTGTTCCCCATCAATAAAGCAGGCCGCATCCTTCCTCAGAAATCTGTGTATGCGATCTGTGTGGCTTCTCTGAACTACTAGAGGCTAATAGTGACGCCAACCCTTTCCTTTGTTCCTCCAGCCGCCCTAGGATCCACTGCCACCTCCTGTACTCCCATCATATTACCTGCTTGTCGCCTTTTGTTCACCCTTTTTGCCTTCAATCTCTTTATTAAATTCTCTTTATTAAATTCTGCTCAATACAGTTGGTGTAGTGGGAGTTTTCTGTCGGGATATGATAATATAAAAGAATAAATCATGTTTACATTTGCAGACAAGCATTTTTTTTATTCTAATAAAACATTCAAACAGAAAACTTCTTGAAATCCTCCCTGTGCAACAAGGTTGTACCAAGTACCAAACTTGTCAGCAGACATTTATGCCTGCCCTGTCAGTTGTGCTGACCAAGTTAAATAAACTTTGCCTGTTTACCTCAGCAGCTGAGGTTCCTTCTGCCTCTCTCTTCTATCTCCCTACCCTTTTAACAACACTCAGCGCATATTGGGACACATCATTTGCCTGATAATTACAATTTCTTAAGACAGTTTCTGAGACATAATCAACTTAAGGAAAAGTTATGAGAAGCAAGAATATCAGTTGAAAAGAAAGTAAAGAGGTAAAATACACAGTTTGAGGAATAACATTTTCAAATAGTATAACCAACATTAATTAATGAAAAAATTTAGGAGCTGGTGAGTTATTTTTGGAACATTAAGTAATAGAGGTATTTATACAAGCTCTCTAGTTAAAAATAACCTGACTTTCTATCATAAAGTAAAAATACATGAAATGATAAAGTACAACATATGCATAAACTTGTTACATAAAATCATTCTAGTAATTTGTTTTATTATGACATGACTTGCACTTAATAAATATATTTGACATATTTTCACATCAATTTATTTTACTCAAAAGTTTTTTGGTTTACTTATTAATTTCAAAGGGTTAAAGTTTAGGTGGAAAAGTAACAGAATCCTGTGAGAAATGAGAATTTACTAACAGAGATAGATTTTTATTATTTTATACAGTAAATCCCTGACCTATGAGTTGCGCACTTGGATTATGAATATTCATAGATGGGAAAAATGGAGGAAGCGGTTCTCGTGTCTGCTGGCCACTGCAGCTGTGTTCTCACTGTACCGTGCAATAGTGCACAGCAGTGCAGTGCCCAGGATGTCCGGAAGCCAGATGGAAAGCAGTGGTGACGTGGAGGGGACTCTAGGAAGTGCAAAGCGTTGTACATTGCATGTTTGTGTCAGAGGTGTCTAGAACTCACTTATCAATGCTCTCCCACAATGGAACTCGTTCATAAACTGGAGACTTACTGTAAAAATTTTTCCAGTTGCAAGAGATTTTTCACAATTTTATTCCCAGAATATAACAAGAAAAAAAATTGCCAGTTTGTTGTCATCTAAGAAAAGGGAAATTTCTCAATCTGATTTTTAAAAAAGTATGACATCCTATAACAAATATTATACAACATGGTGAAATTGATAATTTAGATTGGGAATAACACATATATGTCCATTATCAATAATTCAGTGATTGAACATATTAAAAGTGTTATATACCTCAATGTCACAACTAGCTACCAGAAAACCCAAATTAATATACAGACAAAGTGTTAAAGTGAATCAGCTAACTTAGAAGGGCAATTAGATATGAGAAATATGCAAAAATTTATTGAATATGACAGCAATAAGTAAATGAAAAATAAAATTTAAAATATAATTTATGACTCTGGTGTGAACAAACTATAATAGTACGTAAGATCCTAATGATATAACAAACAATGTGAAATAGGAATAAAGGGGCTAAAGGTGTAGGGAAAGTGGGAAGGGGAGGGGAAAATGAAAAAATGGAAATGAAGTGTTTGTAAAGGTGGAGGGGAGGAGGGAGTGAAGGGAGGTCAGGGACAAGGGGAAAAAAATGAGAACCAAGACCTGTCATCTAAAGGTACAAGATCCCAATGATGAATGTAACTGTACTGTGTACCTAAAATGTACCAATAAACTCAACAAGGGAAAAAAAAATAAATAAAATTTATGAGATCTCTATATTTAAAGGATTAAATATATAAGAATACATTTAATAAATCATTAAAACAGCCATTGTAAAATTTTTTAAACTTGAGGTAAATTAAAAAAAAATAAATCGAGAAATTTATCATACGTGGAGGCTGGGGGAAATATTTTAAGAAATCCATTTTTCTCAATCATAATTTTAAAATTTGTGAAACATTAATAAAATTGCTAAGTGTGTAATCCCAATTGACAAGCAGAGTCTAAATTTGTCTAGAATATTTAACTTTATATGGCTGAGAATAGCAGTGAAAATCATAGAAGGAGGAAGAGAGGAGAAGGGTTGAGTACAAGCTAGGAAGTCAGAATGAAAAGACAGATATTGGCATAAAGGCACACAAATTGATCCGTGGAAAAAAATACGCAATCCAGTAACAGAAGCGTACATGTATACAAGGATGTAATTTATGACCTAGAGACAAGGAATAGGAGTGCACAGGGAGTCTATGTCCTTATCAAGAAATAGGAATAAATTTCTACTCAGTGTCGCTGAGGATTGGGCTAATCCATGGGAGGCTCCAAACAGCCAGTAAATTTTACAGTTCAGCAGATGTTAGCTTCTGATTTGCTGAACTGACAATTTCTCTTTCTTGTCATGTGATCACTTTTCCTTTTCATTCAGAGAAACCTCTAAATAATCTCATCTGTTTTTGAACTAAAACCATCATCTTCTTTGTAACCCCAAGTACTCTCCCCAATTCTTATTCATTTTTATGCCTTTAAGACTCATTTCTCACTTACTCCCTACAATATGCCACTAAGAATATTTTATGTATCTATAATAGCCTTTGGAATTGTATGACTTTGTTTTATTTCTTGAAAAACATTGTGTATCTTGTGGCTTCGCTAAATTTCTAGATACTTTACATAACTTTTAAAATTATCTATGGTCATAAGAATTACAAAATAAATTTCATGATTAGAGATTTTTTTAACCTATCTGAAGACTCAACATTTCAATCATATACAAAGGAAAATGATGTTTTAGGTAATTAAATCTCTATTCTTATAAGTACAGGGGAAAAAAAAGAAAATTTGCTTTCAGAAGAAGACACTGGCTGCGCCTTTCTTTAGTTTTATTGAGCCTAAATAGATTTTTCAACATGCACAGAGCAAACACTAAAAGGTCGTACGTAAAGATCCAAGCTGATCCTATCTGTTTTCCTATATTTCTTTAAAGTGTATTGATTTTTCTGATTTGAGACATTTATTCATATGCAATACTTAAAACAGCTATATAATAGAACAGCCTCCAGATGGACAGTTGGCAGTTCTACCCGTTGACATGGCCACCTAAAGCTAGAAATTTCTGGAAGTGCTGCTTAAAGTCCATTTCCTATGAGTAGCAAGAAGAGGTAATCAGACCTGATAACTTGCCCTAAACAGTTTGTGAGCAAAATGCATTACATTCATCCCTGATTCCCATGACGACTGAACAGGTACACATAATGATTTATCTGTTTCTCTTATCCAGGTGCCTGTGAAAGTCAAATCATCTTTAAATTGAATTTAGATCCATCTTCAGATTAGGATGCTGGGCCTAAAATGCATTTACCATTTCAACACTTGTGTATAACAAAATTTTATTGTAAATGATGAAGTATAAGAATAGTAAACCTAAAAATCAGATAGTCTTTTGAGGAAGACATAATTTCTAGCAAGTCTTTCAATTCACAGCATACAGGATGGTTAATGCATCCAACTGATTTCTACTTTCCTCCAAGTTGCTATTTTGTTTTACTGCCACTGAGACTGAAAAGAAATTAAGCAGAGCATATTTAAAGCGATACTATCTTCTACTAACAATAGTATTTTAAGCACATGGCTGGAAATTAGCCTTCATAACAAGATTTCCCAGTTGTTTAAGTGTTGGCACTGTATACCAATAGTAAGACTTTTTTTTCAGAAATATAGCTCAACTTTAAAATCGGCTGCAATGTTTCATTTTGTACAGAAGATTTCTAAAAATATTAGTTCTTTGGTTTCATCAAAACATGAATATATTTAGTTTAATTTAGTTACAATAAAAATAGAGTCACATGATTTGTTAAATTTATATTATATTTTCAAAGAAAATCAAATCTCTGTGTCATTCAAGAGATAACTTATTTGAGTCAAAAATGTAAATACTGCATTATTTTCAGAGGTAATTTTTATCTGAAATTATAGAGATTAAAACAATTCATTTATATTCACCTCACAGTAATTTACATTGAAAATTATTTGAACTTTTTAGAATGTTAATCGGATGTTAAAAAACTGTAAATAACAAAGATTTTCATTTTCACTAATTCGTATGTAAGCATTGTGAAGAATTGAAGTTGTTGAATACATTATTTGATAGAACTAAAATAAATTACTTCTGATTCTAAGATTTTTATTATGAGGACTAATAATCATAGGTATGTGTGCATTTTTATATATGTTCTTGAACAGATTTTGTTCATACAAAAAATGAGATTTTACAATTTAGCTGTTTCTTGCCTTCAGATACATCATAACACAAATTCTAATTTCACAGTTTAAACCACCTTATTTTTTTCCCAAGACTGCTAATAACACAGTTCTAAATGTCTGTAAGAGAGCAATGTCTTCTCATTCAGTGCAAAATATGTAGCCAATGACATTGCTAGTTATATAGACTTCTCTTGTCAGAGAGAAAAAATCATGGCTATGTCTTCTGTTACAACTCAGGTTACAACTCCTGATGTATTCTTTGAATGTTAAATTTATTCTGATGATGTCATGGCTTTAGATCATCTTATCACTTTCCTTCAGTGACAGTAACTCTGGGGGACATCTTTACAAGGAATGCATATATGGGTTTCAGAATTCTGTGCTAATATGATAGGTGCATATTAAATTTATTATTAATAAATCAGGGATTTTGCTTCAGTCTGGAGCTGTATCTACTTTACCTATACACTAAGAATTGCCTAAGTATTAAAGATTAATAATTTTTCTACTTTAAGAATTCAGGAATGTTATGGAAACACAGAATTGGATGAGAACATCAAAGAAAGACAAACCTATTAGGTGCACAATTGACATTAGCATCTACTGGGAGGTTTGATAAGTTATTAAGGAACAAAATTCAATTTACAACCTCTTAGCAGGAATGCATATTGGGGAATGAGTTCACCTGGGTGCATTGCCAAGATAGGATGGAAAATTAATACAGAATAATGATGGACACTGAAATAGGCTTCATCCGAGCCTTCTTTAGACAAGTTCCATGGCCAATGTTAAAATCTGTAAGAACAAAAGATCGCTGTGTAAGACAGTCCCCACACGTACTGCTAGAGTCTCTGTAAGCAGAAAAAGTGCCAGATGATTTTCCAATAGACTCTAATGGCTTTACAAGAAGAATCTCATGGAAGGATAGTCATAAGGGAATAGCTGGGTCGATGGGAACTCTAATACTAGTCTTTTTGAGAATCTCCAATCTGATTTCCACAGCAGTTTTACCGGTCTGCACACTCACCAAAAATGGAGAAAGGTTGCTTTTAATGCCTATCAACTGATAAGTGAATAAAAAATGTTTCGAAAATATATAATGGAGTACTATTTAGCCATAAAGAATGATATTTCTAGGTAAATAAACGCACACTGAAGCCATACTGTAAGTGAAATAAATTGAACCTGCATATATGAATATCTCATTGTCTCTCTGATATGAGAAATCGGAAGTGTAAAGACCAAACAAATGTAGTAGACATTGTGAAATAAGAAATTGTCCAAAAAGTATTGAGTGTGCAATACTTTGTTAATAATTAAATGCTTTATGCAAAAAGGTATAGTATTATTAGGAAATGAGTTGAGAAATAGATTAGCAAATGAAAACATGTTCTTCTAAGATCATGATACACAGTGTATATTAACCACTGTTATTCTCTAATTATTTTTGTTATGAAAAATTATTTTTTTCAAAGAACAGCTTTTATATTTTCTTTATTAATATGTACTTGTGTGAAATTAAAATAAAAAATTTAAAAAGCAAAAACAATTTATACAGCAGGTGTACATGAATGCATGATTTTATGACATAATGGCCACAAATATAAGTATTATTGCACACTGCACCCATCAATAATTTAAAATAATGAACAATAAGAAGCACCTTTGGTCTTCACAAACAATATTACTAAAATATCTGCTCTATAAGACATTCCTTTATTGATTCTTTATTGTCTCATGGTATGATACTATGCATTGCTGCTGTTCTGATTATAAATGCTCTTATATCCAGTTGTAGAAACTGGAAATAAAGAAAGTAAAAAAGAAGAAAAGAAGAATCTTTAAACTATAATTTCAGATTGGAAGCCTTTGGAGCAGAATGGAAAAGAAGAGATCTTGATAATAGCACATAAAAGAAACTTTTAAGAAGTGTGTTTTCTTTTCCTAAAAAAGGTCACAATAATGACCAGTGCTACTGCTAATCCCAGCAGCTATGGTTGGGAAAATAAAACAAATATTTAAACTCTCTCTTAAGACTGATGACGGATTTGTGTTTGGTTAGAATTCCATTAAAGACTATGGAAACATTATTCCTTGCTGCTTATGAGATTTTCTTTATTTTCTGCAATTGTGAGAATAGATGAAAGTATAATGCATTTAGCTTACTTGATATTAAGAAAAAGATCACGGTAAAAGTTTAAAATCTTCAGAAAATTCCTGAAATCCAATTTATTCCTGAGTGCATCTTAGTAACAAGCTTATAATGGCTATACAAAAATAGAAAATAAATGAATTCAGACACTTGTTCTCTCACTGACTTTTAGAAATCCAATATTTAAAACAAGTGGCATAAAGGGAAAGTAATTAATGTAATAACCCAACTAATATAACCTTGGAAATACTAGGCTATCTTTTATGCATGCATCTATAGGTCAAATAAATATATATTACATAGATAAATATAGATATTGTTTAGCCACACTTTTGGTAATCCTGAATTTTGTTTAGGCACACAGCCTTCTTAAACAGAGTGAACAGTAGAACTACTAAATGGCCAAACCAGAATTTGGACTCCAGTAGTTTAAATCCAGAGGATATGTTATAAATAATAGGCCACTATTTGAAAGGGTCTCTTCATCATTGTTGTAAATGATGTTATATATTGCTTCTCTGCCATTTTGCTAAGATCAAGTATAGTAATTGATGTTATATGATTTTATGTATTTTTTTGTCTAAACCCTGTGAGATTTACTTAGATTCATTTTAGAAACTGTCACACTATCATAGAGAGGTTAACTAATTCCGCAGCTGTTCCAGGGATACCAGATGGTGAAATAATTCAGATATCAAGACTAGTATCTTTCCTTTATTTCATCCTTTTTGGTCATTAATTTTTAATCTGCTGCTATTTAAATTTTATTTTATCTAGTGGAATACAAAAAAATAGTCGAGACACACAAACATATATAATATATTACTGTTTTTGAATGTTTTATTTATAGTAGTTGATAGGATAAAAAGGCACTTGGAACACATTCCATATTATTTGTAGCTAGGCTAAAATGCATTATCTACATATATAAATATATATAGTCTTTTTTTTTTTTTTTTTTTTTTGCTACCTCTCCAGTCCTTGCTCTTGCGAGGCAGGCCACCGAACCGCTGAGCTAAATCCCTGACACTATATATAGTCTTCATTAAAATTTTTGTTTCTCCTTCATCTTATTTAGGTTTTCCTATAACTATGTACATATACTTACAATTAAATAAATAATAAAATAATTTTAAAAATTAAAAAATCTATGTACAGAGAGCCGATGACTCTGGACTTTGTTGTAACTCTTGTTTTGCCTCTGAAGTCATAGATTTTTCATATTCTGTATTTTTTTATTCCCTCACCTTGTTCTCACTATTAAATCTATACATGTGTTTTAATTCTCATTTTGATTTTAAAAATCATTAACAATAAATATACATATGTTAAAGGAATCATGAAGATTCGGGTGAGCAAGTCTTGATCTTGGCCTTAGGATATAGCACAGAACTATTCTGAGAATGTTATCAGAGGGCATTATTTTACTCATTCAAGTCATTGCCTCACATCTAAATAAGAAAACATATGATTTCATCAATTACCATCAGTTAGAGATGCTTGTTTTTGAACTCTATACAACTTGAACCACATACCATGTGCTTTGATGTCTGACATATTTTCCTTCGAATGACTAATTACAGATATCTTCCATTTCAAAACAAAGAAGTAATTCATTTTGATTACTGTACATGCACATTGTACTAACAGGCTACAATTTTTAATGGAGTTTAAAAGTGTTGTGAGTGTTGGGCACATTGAAGAAGCTGCTACAAATATTCTGGTATAGGTATACTTATGGACACTAAACATTAATAAACAAGAGTTGAGAGGCAAGGGCTGCATTGGTTTAAGAAAAAGGATTCTAAAGCCAGTCTGTTAAGATATGGATCGTTGCTCCATTATTTTCCAATGCAGTCATTTGTCAAAATCATGTGAACTCCATCTAATCATAAAGCTATGATTAAAATAGCTTTTATTCCATAGAAAGTTGAGATACAAAATGAATAAATACATTTGAACTATGCAGTGCAAAGTTTGGCACAAAAGTGTTTCAAGGCCATTTAGGACAATAGTGGGGCAAAATAAATGTCAGAACAAGTTAATATTAGAAAATTCCAAGGACCAAAATACAAGCTTTTTTTTTTAAAAAAAAAAATATTACCTCATTTTTGTTACTTCCACCAATAGGTGTGCATTAAAACTAAATGTAAATAATTACTTTTAATTAAGAGTACTCTAAAACCAACAGAGTTTTGGTTGGTGCACACAGTTGCAGCCGTATCTGTTGTCAAATTTCAATTTCTGTCTCAGTTGGTCGAGTATTTTATTAGTTGTAGGTGAGATGCTAAGAGAGCAGCTGGCTGAGTTAAGTGACTTCACATTTTTTAGTTTCAGACATACTGTATTTAGGATGTTGGAAACATTTCAAATGCAAATATTTAGCAGTTGCACAGTCTTAGTGACATAAAATAGGAAAGAAGCCAGAGGATAATTTTTAAAGAGAGTAAATTGGATTCTGAAAAGTACTGACCAGTGGCATACATAGTGAATGATAATTAAAGTCTGGATACTATGCCCAACAGTGGCTTTAGAATTGTAAACTCAGCCTAGTTATTATGTTTTGGCTATTTACATTTTGTTCTGTGAAAGAATCAATAAATAGGTGAAATATCAGCAATAAAACATATGAGTTAACCTATTAAATATATATCTGTATCTTGAAAGTAAAGGAAGATAACTAGAGATCTGAAATAATTAATAAGCCACATAAGCTAGTAGTTATCAGTCTATGTTGTCTTTAAATTACGAATGGATAACCTTTGTATCTTAATAGCTAAATGTATATGTATTAATTTTCTATATTAAAATGAGGATGATAGATAATAACCACTTACTTTGACATACAATATTCAACTTAAACCATTCTAACATAGGCAGTATCAACATTTGTGTGTATTCATTCATTAACCTAAGCTGTATAGTAGGGTGATTGGTGGATTTCTAAAGGAATTTCCACTCCAAAAATGATCTTCTAGCAGTTAATCCAGAAGTCCACATTTAAAAACTATAAACTATAAAAGGTTCTGCTTGCCCTATCTTAACCATAAAGCTTTTTAAGCAAGAGAAAGAATACAAAAGATGAATTTTTAATTTTAAAAATATGCTGGCATTACATTATTATAAATACGGAATAGGAATGTGAAGAGGCCTTTACACACTACCTTTAGTCTCTAAGTGGCTGATGTTGCACTGCTATTGGAGCACAGACTTGTCCAGAGAATTTATCTCCAACTAAGCCTAGTAACTAACTGAATCTGATGGAGATTCTCACAAAGCTTTCATACATGGCATCTTTAAATGACCGAATGAAAGAGAGGCCAGAGACATACCTCAAAATAAATTGGAATGTAAGACCTGTTTTTGTTTTGTTTTTCATAAATATCTCTGGGAAGGCACAATTAGGATTGAAATTTGATTACAGCATAAGCCAGAGGTAAAGCTTTCTATCAATTGACAAATCTAAAAGAAAAATAAATGACTTCTATTAAACTACAACTGTACTCTAAAAGCAGGTTGATTTTGTTGGGTTTTAAGCCAAAGCATTTCATCTACTATTTTCTTTATTAGTTACTTATGTGTGATTATAACTGTCTAAATAATTAAAATCCAGTCTAAGCTCAAGGAATTTAAACACTTCTGACAAAGAACTGTGTGTTTACACACATACATGTACACACATACATACATACATAATACATGCGTACATGACAGAGCAAGTATGCTTTTTAATCTTTAGTGTAAATAATTTTGGCAGAGAATGTAGATTATATTTGTGCTCTCATAAATCATAGATGTCACAGAATAGCAAAATTATGGTTAAGAAAGGATTTATCTCAATTTCTGCAATTTTCAGGTGATTAATATTTCTTCAAGGTGGAAATGTTTCAAGAAAAAAATAAATGAATACTCAGGATTTGAAAGGCACAGTTAATGGCAGAAGAGGATAGAAAGGGAAAAATATTAAAAAGCCAAATACTATATAGTTTACAATGGACTGAAAGGAAGAGGGGACAATTACACTTTTATAAATCTATCATATCAATATAATGGTTAAAAATATTTGAGAACATGATGTTAAGTGAAATAAATCCAACACACAAGCTTAAATATCACATGATTTATCTTGTATGGGAAACTGA
This sequence comes from Fukomys damarensis, assembly GCF_012274545.1. Lineage (NCBI taxonomy): Eukaryota > Metazoa > Chordata > Mammalia > Rodentia > Bathyergidae > Fukomys > Fukomys damarensis. The sequence continues at coordinate 29,460,081 of NW_022900915.1, read as the reverse complement.
AAATATAAGTGAAGAGCAAAATAAGGACAGGAAAGAGGAAGCAAGGAGATGGAGCTTTCTCACATGGGAAGGGGATTAAGAGATGAAGGGGGCAGAGAAGCAGTCAAAAACTAATTAAGATATGTCATGTAGGTGTACCAACTCCTCCTAAGCAACGCAATGATTATGCATTAGAAACGTGTGAATAAAAAACAAAAAATGAAAAAAAATAAATAAATAAAACTGTGGTCCAGCAAAAAATAATTCCTGGAGTACTGGAGTTGAAAGTAAAATAGGATAAAATTTAATTAGTTTTCTTAATAGAAAACAATGAAAATTTTCAAAAGATGTGGACAGAGGCATCAAAAAGAACATATACAAATGACAAATAAGCATATAAGATGCACTGCACTGTCTATCATTAGGAAAATAGAACTCTTAAAATGAGGTAATACCACCCACCTGCTCGGATGGTTACAACACTGAGAACATCAAATTGTGCCAAAGATGAGAAGTAACAGAATCTCTTACTCACTGGGTGGCAATGCAAGATGGTACAATTACTTTAGAGACAGTGGAGAAATTCCACATAGGGTTGAACCTATACGTACGATTCAGTCTAGCAAAGCGTTGTTTGAAGCTTATTCTCACAGACTAAAGCAGTAAAACCTCTATGTGAATGCTAGGATTTTGCAGTGGTATTAACAGTCCCAAAGTAGAAAGAACTGAGATGTCCTTTAATAGGTAAAATAAATAACCTATTTATAAATAAATAGATTATTTATAAACAACCAAACAGCTGCAAATGAATTAGAACACCTCTAAGCAGTGAATTGAGAACATGCTGCTGACTTGGGACATGACAAGAGTAAATCTTGGGGTTCATTTCCATAAGTGAAAGAAGCCAGATTCCAGAGTTAAAGGAAATACTAGATGAAAAAAAAAAAAAGGATCGGTTATTGATCAGTTATTGTCATGGCATTACAAATGAAAGAGAAAAGTTTAGAGTACTACAGCTGCTCTAAGTTTCTAGGGCTGTTAGCACCTTGTGTTTTCCTTACTCAAGTTTTTATTAGATGAAAAGCACACAGAATAAAATTTTATACACACAAGTAAAAAACAAAATCAACTATGTTTTGGAATCCAAGGAAGTTCTATGGAGTGGAGAAGGTGTGTATACAGCCTCAAGTGTGTGATCCCTCACTGAAGGTGGCCAGTTTCCCTCAGTAGTTTTGTAGGATAATGTTTGAGAAGGAAAGAGTAAGAACTAAGACTAAAGTAACTGTGTGTACATACTATTCTATTTGATAATTTCAGTTCTACTAGGAGGCCAGCTTATCAATAATGAAAATACATTACCAGAATACTGCAGTTGAACAAAATAAACAAGTTATAGCTACTGGGAGACAAAGCTCTCACTTTACCTTAAGATAATACAGGGGACAAAACATAAGTGAAAGTTCTAGTGCTGAATTACAATGTGACACATCAATGTAATGTCATGTTCATTTTGATACACATAGACACAGAGACAATCACTGATCTATGTGTATGCATTATTACTTCTATAAAGGGGTGATCAAAATATACATTGACTGCTTAAGAATAATTTATTACAACAAAAGACATGTTACCATTTATACTCCTCAAAATACATTCCATCATTTTGAACATCCCATCATGTGTGTCCTTTTTGAAGCAGTTTTGGAAGTCCTCTTTCATGTCTTTGCCAGTTACAATAAAAAACACAGTGAATGCTGCTACTATAGTAAGTGCCGTCCAACAAAAAGGCAGACTCCTAAAAAAGCATTGCAATGAATCTCATCCACATTATTAAACAAATCTAGCACAGTGCAACTCTGGCTCTTCCCCAATGTCAAAATGACCATGAAAGATAAACATTATGAATTGATTCACGACTTCCAAGCATCCATGACAGCACAACTAACACAGGAAAGATGTTACTCATCAGAAGATGCCAAGAACACTAGAATTCATGTGTTTGAAGCCGGGGGTAGTATTTTGAGAGAGCTTAATGGCAATGCAACTTTTACTGTAATATTTTTTTAATTTAAACATTCCCATATTTTCAATCACACCACATACCATATATTTATCACTATTCACTGAAAGAGCCTAGAAATATGGATAGAGCACTGAGATCAACCCCATTTGGTGCCTGGATTTGAATGTGTAATATCATCCCACAATACAAGGAAAGAAAGCAGTTTAGAGCTTGACTGTTTCCGGAATCTGAGTAGGAAGAATCCAGTATGAGCTAGTAACATCTTACAGTGCTAAAGTTTGGGGGCCTGTCCAAGGAAAATAGAAGCTGACTTGAAAAAGTGGCCAGTGGTCAACCTTAAGAAAAATCAGGCAAATATTAACTAGTGCAAAACTACATTGCAACTCAATGTATAAAATAAATGCGATTGTGTACAGTATTAAATGAAAAGGGTAGAAATTATGAATCTGTACAGAAAAATTATAAGCAATTTTGAAGAAAAATACACTCCCAGAGCTAGGGCTTAATTCCTTTCTCCTTGCATATGATCTTTACTTAGTGACTTGGTCCTGTAGAACAAATTATGAAATAGGAAAATTAACAATGCCACTCTAGAAAAACCAGGAAGATCTTAACCAGGTGATGAAATTCAACATCACAGTGATAAGTCATATCGATATCATGAATCTTTTGGTCAAAACAAGAGAGAAGCACAATTTGTCTTTGTCAGATACCTTTCCAAAAATTCCACGGAGGCAGTCTAATCATGAGAAAACTTGAGTGGCTGAGCAGTATTCTGCAAAATTCACTAAGTTACCAAATAAATATTAACACACACACACACACACACACACACACACACACACACACACACACACAAGGCTGGACACGGTGCATGCTAATAATCCCAGTATTTGGTAGGATGAAACAGGAATATCCCAGTGAGTTTGAGGCCAGCCTGTGCCACATAGTGAGTTAATGGCTAGCCTAAACTACACAGTGAGAACCTGTCTCAAAACAAACAGACCGGAAAGAAGGAAAGAAAGAAAGAAAGAAAGAAAGAAAGAAAGAAAGAAAGAAAGAAAGAAAGAAAGAAAGGAAGGAAGGAAGGAAGGAAGGAAGGAAGGAAGGAAGGAAGGAAGGAAGGAAGGGAGACAATTCAGCAAAGACAAAAGAGAAAAGTTGACTAAATGCAGTATAATGATTTTTCTGATTTAAATGGTAGAATAAAAGTGGAAAATGGTGAAATGTGGTGAAAATATGTATAATTTAGGTATGAGATTTGTAATAATGTTAATTTCTTTGTTTTAACAATTGTTTAAAAAGCCGTGGCTTACACCCATGGGACACTACAGGAAAAGAAGGCAAGAACTTTCTGTATTTTCTTTACAATGTTTCCATAAATCAACATGCAATATGCTGACGATCTTTAACATGTGTTCTGCACAACTTAATATTAAACCAGTGAGTTTCCAAAATATGCAACTTTATTTTCCAACTTCCGTTTAACTACTATGATAGATATTTTTGTGTTCAACAGTATGTGCTTAGGTTTCAAGAAGTGTTAACTAAGAATTCTGCAGGAAGACAGCAGCCAAAGAGTGTTTAAGAGTATTTCTGCTCTGTGGGAAGTAGGCACAGTTAGACATCTGCATCTCCTCAGGCCAGCGAAAGGAAACATCTGTGAAGCACACATTAAATTGTGTTCTGAGGGAACCAACCATCAAACAAAACCCACTGTGTTTCAGCTAGTGTGAGTTGTTGCAGAACCAGAAGGAAAATAAAATAGATCAGTTCACAGTTACAGAATTGCAGAAACAGTTGTCATTTTTTTTAATTCTTCATATACTCTTTCTTTCCTTTCCTTCTTTCTTCCCACCCTTCCTTCCTCCCTCCTTCCCTCCCTCCTTCCTTCCTTCCTTTCTTTCTTTCATTCATACCTGGGATCAAACTTGGGACCTTGTGCTTGTGAGGCAGGTGGCAGAACCACAGAGCTAAAACCCCGGCCCCCTTCATACATTCTAGATAGTAGTCCTTTGTCTGAGGAACAGCTGATAAAAACTGTTTCCCACATTGTAGGTTTGCTCTTTTCTCTGTTGGTGGTTTCTCTTGCAGTGCAGATGATTTCACTAAGATGAGATCTCCTTTATTGATTCTTTATGCTAGTTTCATGCTACTGAGGTTTTGTTCCTAAAGTCTTTTCCTATGTCAATATCTTCAAGAGTTCTACCTATCTTATCTTCCAGCAACCTGTTTGTGTTTTAGTGTTTAGATCTTTAATCCATTTTGATTTTAGCTTAGTGCAGAGTGAAAGATAGGGATCTAGTTTTAATGTTTGGCAATTTGAAAGCCAGTTTTTCCAACACCATTTATTGAAGAGGCTATCTTTCCTCCAGTGAAGATGATTGGCTCCTTTGTCTAAAATGAGTGGCTGAGTATGTCTTGAGTTATTTCTACATCTTCTAATCTATTCTACTGCTCCTCAGGTCTGTTACTTTGTCAGTACCATGCTGTATTTATCACAGTGGCTTTGTAGTATAGTTTCAAGATGGGGATTGTGATAGCCCCTGTCATGTTTCTGTTGCCTGGATTGGCTTTTGCTATTCTGGGTCTCTTCTGGTTCAAAATGAATTTTTAGATTTCTGTGAAATATTCTGTTGGGGTTTCAAATGGGATTGCATTGAATCTATATAGTAATTTTGGAAGTATCACCATTTTCCCTATCTTGGTTCTTCTTATCCAGGAACAAGGGATGTCATTCCATTTTCTTATGTCTTTGATCTTTGTTTCAGAGAGCTGTAGTTTTCAATGTAGAGATCTTTTTCTGCCTTTGTTAGATGGATCCTTAGATATTTCTCTTTTTTGAGTGCAATTGGGAAAGAAATTGTTTCCCTGATTTCTCTCTCAGTGTCTATTATTTGTATACAAGAAGGCTATTGATTTTTGAGTGTTGACCTTGTATCCAACTACTCTACTGAATCTGTCAATTTAGTCTAGCAGTCTTTTTGGAGCAGTTTTTGGGGTCTTTTATGTAGAGTATCATATTGTCAGCAAATTAGGACAGTTTAACTTCTTCGAGAAATAGTGATTTTTTAAAATGAGACAAATATTTAACTAGACCAAGTGGGAGAATTATTCAGTGTCATAAAACAGAATGTGAAAATGACTTCCCGACTCTCACACCTCAGAGATCCTGCAGACTGTGGCAATGCTTTGTGACTAAGGTGGATTTATCTTGAAAGTAATTAAGCTCAGGCTTCGGGGACGTTTTTTCCCAGGTCTCTGCAAACTCTGCTTGTTTTTTAAATGGCTTAGGAAGTTGTGAATGCTTGAAGTGCTGCAGAATGTGGGCCATATGTTAAAGATGAAGAGGTCAAGTGTTAGAAGTTGTTTTCATGCCACTACTTAACACACCAGTCATGTAAGATGATATATGAGAAGTTTGTAACTTCTTTTTTTCTTTAATAATTATTTATAATGTGTATGTACATAGTTGGCAATTTTAATAGAATGTAAATTAATTAATGATACCAAATATCACTTTGTTTTCTCTCTCCATAAAAGTTTTGTACAGAGACCTATACTTTACAGTTTTCTCTAGTTACGGACTTGATTGCTAAATTTCTGTGTCAACAAGATTTATTCTTGGAGTGGCATGGAAGAGTTTGACCCATGGATATTACTTTATAAAATTAAAAACATGAATTTCTGTATTTGAACTGTGCACTTAATGTCATTGTTAAAAATAAATTTCCTTTGGTTTAGTTATTCAAAAGCAAAGATAAAATTCTATGTGACATAGACTTAATCAAAAGAGAATGTTTTCCTTTCCATTCTTTAGTTAAAATGCAACCTAGTCATTTTTAAACCTTTCTTCTCATTTTAAAACTTTCTTACTTAGGTTTTAAATTTGAAAAAGAAAATGGAAGTCTCTTAATAATGTCAGAATGCTTGGTGAAACAAAGTTTTCATCCTTAATTTTCAAACTCAGAAGATTTAGAGAACTCAGATAGGTTTAAAAATCGGATCTTTGAGCTTACCTAACTACTGACTTGTGTTAAAAATGTGACTTTTCTTCCTTACATAATATAAAGGAACATCTACACATTGTTTATCGATCCTTAATCTTTGTATGTGATTTAGACCTTAGAAAAAGAAATCAAACTACCATTATATTGAAAATCCCATATTTTTAAATTGAAATCAGGACACAAATGTATTCAGGATCAAGCCTACTAATATAAATGGGAATATTCAGGCATTGGTTCTATGAACTGGTTAATGAAACTTCTGGTGTTGGACATTTTGGAATAACAGAACAAGACTTATTCTTCCTCACTAAACATCAAACAAAAACCCCAACAGATTAAAAACTCACAAAATATATGGAACAGGACTCTTCAGGTTTAAGACAACCTAAAAATGAGTACTAAGGAAAAATATTTTGAAATCAATAATGTGATTACCATCAAATTTTATATACAAAAAGCATATGTGTGAATTTTTATGCTATGCTTTTATAATCATGAGCACAATAATATCTCCTTTGGGATAAATGTTGAATAAATGGAAACCATAGACTGATACTGTCACAGGAACTTAGGGGACTTTTTTTGTTTTTTTTTCTTTTTTGTTTTGAGACAGGGTGGAAACCATAGACTGATACTGTCACAGGAACTTAGGGGACTTTTTTTGTTTTTTTTTCTTTTTTGTTTTTTGAGACAGGGTCTCACTATGTAGTTGAGACTGACCTGGAACTCACTATGTAGCCCAGGCTGGTCTCGAACTCCCTGCGATCCTCTTGCCTCAGCCTCCTGAATGCTGGGATTACAGGCATGCACCACCATGCCCAGCTTAGGGGACTTTTATCTCATGAAATTTAACTCAAAATTATTTTCAGAAAAATCTATATAAACTAAACATATTTCCTGTGTAACAAATATACATTGAAACATCACTTAAAATGTTTTAAATTATCTCAAGCATTTCACCACATAAAATTGATTGAGAATTGCCGGGAGAGATGAGAAGAACTCATTAGTAAATAATGGGAAAGGATTCATTCGTGACCTTCATGTTAATGATTTACTTCCTGGTTTCTAAGATCTCATTGCTGAAGTAGGCAGCGTAGGATGATAAGTTTATCTATGGATCTAAAAAAAATCCCATATTTTTTTTTGCGAATGGATATGATGAACAAAAATTTGCATGTGTTCAATAAAGGAAAACTGGAAACAGACAAGAATTCAGCCTTAATCAAATTTTAGTTGTGAGACAGGATGTCAATGTTTAAACGTAAAGGAAAACAGTTGATGCTGAGAGTTGCTAAGTGTGGTCACGCAATCAGCACTATGCATGGACAGCACAGAAAGCCAGGCCAACACACACTGAAATCTGCACTTGCCCCTATATGACCGCTATTTTTCAAGCTTTCACCACATGACTAAGTAATTAGCATAGATCTCTTCTATACTGATAAAATGTTAAGTAGTTATAAAAATGCAATATAATAAAATGCTTTTCTTTCTGATACCCTTAAATTAAGATTTTGTTTACTCATGACATAAATACATATTGTAGAATGTTTTATGTTGTGACTTTTCCCCTCAGTTAAAACTTTGTCACAGCAGTATGTCATTTGTTTATAATTTTTGAATCTTCAAAATCACTTGAAGTTAAGTGTTGTAGATAAGTAGCAGATATATAGATCCTAATAAGATTTAGAAAAAGATCCTGAAGATTTAGAAAAGAAGAATATTTTCCCCAAAACAAAAATGAGGGGTTTGATGGTTTCATAATCATTCACTAAGGAGATTTTTTCTGAAGGACAGCTGTGATCCTTCTTGGAGTAACAAGTCTGTCAACTTTTGACAGGTACACCTAGGTAGATACTTTTACATTCTTACTTATTTTTGCAAGGTGTTTGGAAGTAAGGAGGTGAAAATTAAAGCCCTTTCACAAACTAGATAAAATCCCTGGAAGCGTCCATTTTCTTCTTCTAGTAGGTCTTTATAGTTTTGTCAAACATATCCTAAAACATCATATTTATTGAGACATTTCCTGGTGTAACCAGGAGACACCAGCCAGTTCTAAACAAACTGTATCTTAAGGAAGTTTCACCAAGTGGTTCTCTGGCACTACTTTATATATATATATATAATGTCCTCTCTAAAATGTATTCTGATATATAGCTTATTTTCCTGCATTTGTCCCATGTTCTATTATGCTTTTTTCACTATCTTTAATTTGCTTGAACAGTCTCTTCCTTAGATTTGTTGGGTTACTAGAAACTGGATACCTCATGTAGGATATAACTCCAGAGGCTGTGCTATGATTGAAAATTCACAACCCACACCCAAAGTTCATGTGCTCATGCATCATGATGATGATTTTAAAGAAATGAGCCCTTTGGGTGGTGATTAGCTCAAGAAAGTTGTGCTCAAATAAATAGGATTAGCGCCTTTATGAAAAAGACTCCAAGAGTTCTGTTCTGTCCACCCCTCACTGTCACCATTTGAAGACACCATGTCCCTTAACAGATGTGAAATGTACTTTGTAACCTACCTGGTCTATGGTGTTTTGGGAATAGACACCAAACCAATGTAGGATTTATGTTTATGTAGTCCTAAAAAATAAAGTGCTTGCGACATGTCCAATTTCATACAGAAGAGGATAGATACATCAATGCACTCCATCCACTGAGAGCATTCTGAACCTCCAGGAAGCACAACAGTGTGAGAGGAAAAAGGTCTCATACAATTTTCCATTACACTTTAAAGGAATGGAAACAAAGCACCCTGGTTTTGAAAGTAAGCAAAATTATTTTATTCCTAAATTTATGTTTTTAGAGAATTAGATGTTATTTTACACTTTCTGTTTCTGGTAGGTTGATTTTAAAATGTAATGGTGGCTGTTAATTTTTTTTTATTAGTTGAAATGTTGAATTTAAAGCTTTTATTCATAATTCATTGTTTTAAAATTAAAACTTCAGGCAATTCACTCATTTGTCCCCCATTTGGTTTTCCTCTTTTGGTAGTGAATGAGGACTGGTTGCTACAGCAACAGATTTATTCTTCCAGCGCATTTGGAGTTTCATCAGAGGACACTCTGACAGCAAGTTCTGCCTCCCGAATGTCTGACTTTTACAACCACAGCTAATTACAAAACCTGCAACAATTCCCTTCCGCTGCCCTAAAGGTTAATGCAAACTTGTAGCATTGAAGAACATGCGGATTGTCAAAACAGTTCTTAGGAATAACAGAGAAAAACAAAGTAATTACACTTAAAATCTATAGTCAAAAATATTAAACTTTAAATTGTCTGTAGTGGTTAGGTTTTAAAATACCTTTAGGGAATAAGAAAAAAAATGTCAGTTTTATTTCTTCATTTTTCTACATCACTCTTCAACCTCAATTCTTCACAGATATTCAGAGCTAGAATATAAGAATGGTTCCCAGTCAATTGCCTTCCAGGAGAATTAACTTCTGAATCAGGGGCAGAAGTTATCACAGTGTTGTTATTTTCTACTATATCAACTACATTTTTATGCTTGCCTCCATGTTGACCTGCTAAAAACTGTGATTTTAAAGCTGCAGAATATACTTAAATTACTCAAACCTCTTGATTTTTTTCTGACAAAAGATTTTTTTTTATTTATTTTATTTTGTAAGACCTAAAGTCTCACTTCCACTCCACGGAGCGTGAACAGCCAAAAAGGCCTCCACAATGCTGGGCCCAACACCCAGCGAGTCTCCGGGAGCTCGACGAAGAACGACAAACCCAGGAAGGAACACACCAGGCTAGATGGTAAAGAGACCTTTATTAGTCTGGCCAGACGGCACTCCCAGAGCCAGGTGGCTCAGAGAGGCGCCTAGCTCAGGGACTGAGGTCCTCTTATAGGGAGTAAAAGAGGGGGTTAACATTTTTGGGCTCACAGACAGGGGACAAAGGTCTGCTGACTTGAGCTGGTGGTCAGCAGTCACATGCTCAACAGTCACATATTGATGAGTGACAGGTACCACCCATAGGATGTCTCAAAGGTCACCAAGACACTCCGGATGAGCAAACAGTTTGTCAATTAACTTGGGGCTCTATGTCTGGAGTCTCTAATTTACAGGTAGATTCAGATCCGGACTTCAAACAATACAAGAGTGATACACATTCTTAGGCCAGGGATGGAACAAAGGTCGGGGCTGTGGCTACAATGGGAGGGGTTCAGGACACCGTCTCCTAGGCCCTTTGCCATTTAGCAAGGGCTTGTAATTTAGGTCCCACAATTTTTCTTTCCTCATTGAGTTTATTGGTACATTTTAGGCATACAGTACAGTTACATTCATTACTGTGATCTTGCACCTTTACATGACAGGTCTTGGTTCTCATTTTTTCCCCTTGTTGCTGCCCTCCCTTCACCCCGTCCTCCCCTTCTTGATTTGCTAATTATACTAAAGCAAAGATGTACAACAGGATTATTTTCTAATAAAGTAAAATAGGAGCAGGCAATGGTGTTATTCCAGAATTGAAATATGTTTTCAATATCTTTGTAAGTTATAATGAAGTAAATAGAAAGTTTTTGGTCATTTATGCATATCCATCTGAAACATATTTGGTAATACTGTGTAGATATATCTTTTCCTTGTTTAATTTTTATTTTATAACTGATGATGGATACTCTCAAATAAGTGCCTATTTATGATAACATTTTAATTAGTTCTGCTTTTTTACTACCTAGTAAATCATGGAATTTTCCTCGTCATTAGTATAAATTTATTAATTGTGTTTCCATGTTTACATTCTTTATTTAGTATTTCAATATTCACTACATTTCATCTGTGCTTATCTGCCATAAATTTTATTTATGGAATTGACTTCTGGGAGTAAGTTAACTAAGTGTAGAAGTACTGTGTTTTCAGATGAATTTTGTAAATCAGAAATAGAAACAAAAAAGCTATGATAAAAGCATATTTAAAATTTGTCATAGCAAAAGATCAACAATATTACTAAAGATTTTAGCAACTCCAGCATGTGATTTCTTTTTCTTTTCTTATAGAGTCAAGTCTTTTCTTTTTTATTGTTTATTGGTACATTTTAGATATGCAACACAGTCATTCATCGTGGGGATCTTGTTCCTTTACATGATGCATCTTGGTTCTTCTTTTTTTCCCCATCCCCCTGCCCTCCCTTCACCCCCTCCACCCTTCCCTATTTACAAAGACTTTGTTTCCATCTTTTTCTTCTCTCGTATTTTCAGCTTCTCTTTGGCATATTTGAATGGCCAAAATCACTATCCTTGGGTTTCCGGCCTACTATTCATAAAATAAGGATTATTTGAATACAAATATTCCCATACTGTGACAGTCAACCTGATAACTGAAACAGCTCCTAAGTTACTAATGTGTGCATAGCACACACTGTACAAAGTGAGGATTCACATTCCAGGTAAGACTGGGGGTGAAGGGACAATGTGAGCTTTTATTACACTACTCAGAGAATTGCATATAGCTTCTTTAGTTTTTGGAATTTTTATTTAATATTTTGGCACATGGTGAAATAAAGGTGACTGACATTGTGAGAAGCAAAGTCATAGATAAATAATTACTGCAGTAGCATTTTCAAGTATTTAATTTTTCTTGACACTTATCCTGTATGGTACACATTTGTAACAGGTCCATAATACATTTTATAAGTGCATGTTTACATTAATTAACTATTTTTCTCATATTTAAATATTGTAGAGTAAAATTAAATTTTCTTTTCTCTATCATGAATGCTTTTGGGTAGTATTTAATATATAAAGAAACTGACAGCTACTTGGATGAGGAGAATGGAAAATTTAGAATGATTTTAAACATACTAATTATATACAAGAGACATCATAACTCTTTAGTGGTACACTGAGTCAATAATTCACATGAAATAATCAAGGCTTTATCTATGCTTTGAAGACATATACTAAGTGGAACATACAACCTAAGGTGAATCCAAATGAATCATGAGCTCCTAATGCCCTCTTCCCTGAGTGTAGATTTTACCTGTCGTTGAGGGTGGCATTACCTCAAGCACTGTCTTGTGTTTCCAGCCCAAAACAGCGGTAATAGAGATGGACAGTCATTCCCTTGATTAAGTTGAAAAGCTCAGTATGAAAGGATGTGCTTGACTGATGATTACTAGCAGCTTTGCATGATGAATGGCTGAAGAATGAACTTGCTTTTGAGGGATTTTTTTTTTTTTAAAGCAGACTAAAAAGATGTTCCAGAGGTCCCAAAGACTAGCCATGTTCTCCTTTCCTCTGGCTTTCAAAGATAGTATACACTTGATAGGCTTTCACATTTAATAATATACTGTTCAGAAACAAATTTTGAAGAAATTGAATAAATATGAATAAAGCAGTTATAATTTTACTGACAAGCTTTCATCAAATTTTTTATGAAAAAAATACTTAGGAACATTTTGATAAATATATTCAAAATATGTGTTCATAAAGATTTGGTTGTTTATTGTGAATTTTGAAAAAATTGTGTTCTAATTTTTAACTAGAAAGAAAATATAGAATAGCTGAAAAGTAATTTCTAGATAATATTAATGTATTATTTTGGTCAATTAAGTATGTAGTTCTCTAAATCTTATATTTGCTCCTACTACTGGAAACTTAAATTGTAGAATTTTTTTAATGTAACATTACAAAATAATGTATTGTTTTGTTGATTAAATAATCACTGTGCTTATCGGAAATAGTGTTTCATTACATTATAGTGTAAGACAAAGTGCTACCCCGCTGCCAAGACTATTATGCTATGTACGAGGTAGCAAAAGCAAGATCTACATAGTTTTAACTATTTCAATTTTAATACAAGTTCCACTGACTTAATTGATTTCCCCAGGCAGAAGGTAATAGTTTTGACATTTAAAGAATTCCCCTAGCAACATGTTTTTCAATGCATTGTACTCTGTCAATTATGATCATTCCAGATCATTAGCTGCTTTCTGGAAACAAAAGGAATGAAGCCGAAATACTCCCTCCTGATACATTATTTTTGGAGGATTAGCGTTATACAATTAGTAAACGTTATTAAATGTCTTTTAGTATCATTAGTGAAGAAGAATGGAAAACTGTTTAATGGTTACCACTCTCTGTGCTTCAAATGGATTGATAGTGCATGAAGCCATTTAAAGATATAAAGTATAAGAAGACAGGCAGGACCATCTGTTTTGTATATTCATCCATACATTTTATTTTGCATAATTTTTCATTGAAAAAGAATTCACCGAACTGATAGAGTATTTATAAAATAATGTAAATTCTCCATACAAATTTCTAATCAGAGACATCTTTAATAACATTTGGATAGTATTATGTCAGAATTAAAATTTATAGCTTTTACTTAATGTTACTGTACCCCAAAATGTATTACAATTAGGAAATTTGTTTTATAACGTAGTCTAAATTCTTACAATGCAAATGATAGGATGCTGCTTCTAACTGAGTTTTTGTCTTTGAAAAGTCAGGCTTGGAAACTTGTGTGAATTTTTATCTGAAAATAAATGCTCATAAGAGAGTATTCGGACAATAGTCCAGTTTGCACTATCTAAAAAAAAAATTACCTTATGGGTTAAATAAGCTGAAATTAATTATTTTTTTTACAAAGAAATATTCAGCTGACTGCCTCTCAAAACTATTGCAGACTGTTTCCCTATGTTTATACAGAGAAAGAGTAGAACTTGAGCAATAGACCTAAAACATAAAATACCCACGGCTACAAACCAATAGAAACAATTTACGAAGTTGGCCTGTCAAGGCCCAAAGTAAATGAGAAAAAGATGCTGAATGATTCAGTTAATAGCAATCATAACAATCTTTTATTTGTTTGTTTGTTTTTTGGTGCCATGGATCAAACTCAGGACCTTGTGCTTGCTTGCAAGGTTCCTGCAGTGCCACTGAGCTAAATCCCTGGCTTCCAAGGCAATCATTTATTTTGTTTGTTTTGGGGGTTTTGTTTGTTTGTTTGTTTTTTGTTTTTCTTTTTTTAGTGGTTTTTGTTTTTGTTTTGCTTTGTTTTGAGACAGGGTCTCACTGTGTAGTTGAGACTGACCTGGATCTCATTATGTAGCCCAGGCTGGTCTCAAACTCACAGCGATCCTCCTGCCTCAGCCTCCCAAGTGCTAGGATATAGGCGTGCACCACCAGGCCTGACCCAGCAATCATTTATATATTATGAAATATAAGTGTTTTACTCCATCAGAAAAGCAAATACCATCTTTTGGAGTTATTAAATGTTTTGAAAGAATATGCAAAATAAAAAATAACAAAATGCTGTTTTGCTTGCATCTGTTGAATATTGCTGCGATATGTAAAGATGCTTTACTATCCACAAAATGCATTGCATCTTTTTATAAAAGTTTCCTAAGTAAAAGTGAACACAAGAACAATTTTTTGTTTGTTTTTTGTTTTGTTTTGTTTTTTTGTTTTTTGAGACAGGGTCTCACTATGTACTTAAGGCTGACCTGGAACTCACTTCTTAGCCCAGGCTGGTCTCCAACTCGCAGGGATCCTCCTGCCTCAGTCTCCCAAGTGCTGGGATTACAGGCATGAACCACCACGCCAGGCTCACAAGAAAAAGATTTTACAAAAACATTCTTGTTATCTATATAATGCTGTTGAGTATCATTATGGCATTGTTATTATAATGATTAAAGTGGGAATCCTATGTGATACATTTTTACAATGCCTATATCTTGGATCATATTTACAATTATTTTGAAATTCCTCGGAGCTCTTAACACACAAAGCAATGGACCTAAGTTCAGTTTCGTAAAAGAAGAAACTGACAAACAATTCATCAGAAGTAACTTGATAAGCAAAGTAGCAGGAGCGGATTTGTTACTCAGACTCTTTAGGTTTGGCCGCTATTTCATGGGATGGGCATGAAAATTAAGTTTGACAAAAGCACTTGGACAGCAGATATAGTAATGTACAACAAACAGTAGCCACTAATTAAATCTTCTGTTAACATGAAGTAATACATTTAAAGTAAAACAGTCATAATTTTAGAGTGTGAGGTTTTGAGAAGCACAAAATCCAAATTATTGGAATCAGGTATCCATATTTTAGCACATTAAAATACTGAGCACATTTGTAAGATAGAAAACTTGAGAAATTAAATATTAATGAAAGAAGAAAAAAATCCATGTGTTTTTAAACTGCTAGAGTTATTGAATATAACGTAATGTCTAAGAAATATTCTGAGTGGTATTTTATACAACTTATATTAACATTTTAATATCTAATTTGGGAATTTATTTTTCACTACTAATTGGCTAGAAAAAGTGCGTCACTGAATGATAACCTTAATACATATTCATTTAAATTAGGCCTCTCTTTTAAAATTTTAAGTGTGAAGAGCTCAGCTAAAATTTATTTAGGTCAGAATTCATAGCCGAGTACGTACACTGTGTTGTCATTAGAAGCATTTTAAATGATTTTAACAGCTACAGTATGTAAAAAATTATAAATTATTTTAGGCAACACAAAGCAAAGGGAAAACAATGGACAGTGATAAAGCCAGTGAAACAAATTCCCTGTGACTTTTTCACACTTACAGTGAATGTTCCAAAAGAGGGCATGATAACCAGATCACCTCAGGAGCTGTCCCTGCCTGGTCTCATTTGTGCTGCAGGCTGGGCTTCCTTGCTATAAGATGTCCTTCTGTACCTCAGGCAATGGGGATTTCCGTTCTTCCCACCTGTACTCTGAAAGACCACACAATTAAGAAAAGCCACATTGGTCTAGAAATGTTAATTTATTTTTTTTTCCATGTGTACAGGGGTAACACATCGTACTAAACATGTAAGGTCATATCTACGTGGGTTTGATTACAGAAACTAATAAAGTATTCTCTAAATAATGAAAAGAAGAATAAGATAAGACTATAAGAGCAAGAAGCAATTTAAATATGTTCGGGGACCATTTTCATCTCCAGAATTAAGGATTATTTTAATGTTACATCATTGCCTTTTCTCTTTTACTTTCCTTTTTTAGTTTTATTTTAGGATTCCCTATTTTTATTGTTCATACAGAGATTTCTTTAACTGAAATACTGAATAGTTTCTCTGGTGTGAAAAACTATAATAGTACACAGGATCCTAATGAGATAATTAATAATGTGAAATAGGAAGTAAAAGGCTAAAGGTGTAGGGCAAGTGGGAAGGGTGGGGGAAAGGTAATAAGGGAGAGGAAAAAAATATGAGAAACTGAAAAAATGGAAATAAAGTGTTTGTAAATGGGGAGGGGAGGAGGGGGTGAAGGGAGGGCAGAGACAAGGGGAAAAAATGATAATCAAGACCTATTATGTAAAGGTACAGAATCCCAATGATGAATGTAACTGTATTGTATACCTAGATTGTACCAATAAACTCAATTTTTTTAAAAAAAGAAAATCTTCAATAGCATCTGAAAGACAATTAGATTGGTTTAATGAAAATTTTTAGCACAAAAGCGATCAGAATGAGGATGGAAGAGACAAATAGCATAGAAAACTAAAATACAAGTTAAAAAGAAAGTGCAGACTGGTTCAACCACTATGGAAATCAATACAGAGATACTTCAAAGAGCTGGGACCAGAGGATGCATTTGACCCAGCTGTCCCTCTGCTGGGTATTTTTCCAAAAGAATCATATCACAGAGATAGATGAACACCTCTGTCTACAGCAGCACAGTCTGTAATAGCGAAAACTTGGAAACAGCCCATTTGCCCATCCGTTGGTGACTGGATAGAGAAGATGTGGTTTTTCTATAAAATGGAATACTACTCAGCCATAAAGAATTAGAAATTAGATTCATTCATAGGAAAATGGACACATATTGAGGATATACTCCTAAGTGAAATAAATAAGTCACACGTGTAAATACCAAATAGTCTCTCTGGTGTGAAAAACTATAATGGTACAGAAGATCCTAATGAGATAATTGACAATGTGAACTAGGAAGAATAGTGATAAAGGTGTAGGGGAAGTGGGAAGGGTAGGGGAAGGGTAATAAGGGAAAAGGAACAAGAATATGAGAAAATGAAAACATGGAATAAAGTATTTGTAAATAGGGAAGGGAGGAGGGAGTGAAGGGAGGGCAGGGATAAGGGGAAAAAAGGAGAACCAAGACCTGTCATGTAAAGGTATAAGATCCCAATGATGAATGCAACTGTACTGTATACCTAAAAAGGACCAATAAACTCAATGAGAAAAGTGAAATACATTTTGGTGCAATATAATTAAAAACAAGTTTTTAATTTCATAAGCCTATCCATAATAGTAGGTCAGGAATAATGCTGTTATTGCATTTATAGTTAGCCAAAAGATGATGCACATTTTGGACACTTTACAAAGATATCACAGGCAGCAGTGTCACCATTTTACACAGGTAAGCCAATGCATAGTTCTTGACATAACATCTCACAGTAGGAGGACTTGGCCGCAACATCTGTCACACAGTGTTTATCCTAAATTCACTTCCTAGTTGAGATGATCATCTTTGTTAACCAATGGGCTTTACCAAAGGAAAACAATTATTTTATCTTTATGATAAGAGAATCTTTTGTCATGTGGAGGATGGCTTTCACAGAAATTATGCTTTGGCCTTCTCATACAAACCAGAAAACAGAGATACTCTTCTTTGATAATTATATCACAAAAAAAAAGAGCTCTCAAGAACTTGAGAAAAACATTGCAATGTACAGTATTGGAGAGAGGCTTACTTACGTATAAAATGAGCTAAACACAAGCAAAGAAACACAGATAAAGCTTAAAATTACAAATATTCTTAATCTAAGCCTGAGAAAAGGAATGGTGTGGAAGACTCTTTCCTTAATTTAAACAAAGGATATTTGGCCTCTTAGTAATTTGTAATTGCTCTTACAATAGTAAACACTATTTTGAATTATTTTATGAGAAGACCATATGTGTTAGATAATATAAGGTTATTTACTACAATTAGAGAAAGCAGCTGTAAAATTACCTGTAAAGGTAATTTTTAAATCGACTGGGTGGCTGGCACACTTTAGGATTATCCTTTGTGGGTTCCAAGATACCGTGAGCTGAGGAAATCCATGGAATGTGACTCATTCTGATTTAAAGGATTTGTAAAAGAAGCTATCCTTAGAATATTCTACTGTACACATTCATTTTTATCCTTTTATTCTTTTCTACAAACTTGACAGGATTCCTTGTTATTTATCTGTAATTAGAAATACTTTAACTTTTTTCAAAATAGCAAGAGGTTAAAGTTTTATACCTATCCTAAATTACAGTAATTTATCCCGTCTTAGTTGTCCTGTTAGTTACAAGTGCTCCCTTTAATCTTATGGAGACATTTGCACTCCTTAAAATTAACTTATAGTTTTTACTTTATTAATATAAAAAGACAAGTGAATATTGTGTTACAATAAGTTCAAAATGTAATTTAGAAAAACACACTAACACATCTTCATTACAACTTACAAAGGACCTAGTGTAAAAATCAAGGGGAGTTACAGATTAAAAGTTATAATTAGAGGTAGAGAAGTGAAACTGCTGATTTTTTACTAAAGGCAGACATTTCTGATTGTGTCAATTTAATGACATCCAGTAAAGCAATGTTATCAATCCATGCAGGCAACATTGAATACTGCCATGAATTTTAAAAATGAACAGAGGTTCTATTTAAGTCAAATGGATTAACTTTCAGTTGGAACAGTCCACACCAAATATTTTAATTTTTACAATTTAATAGTTTTCTCTTTTAGAATTTTTTGTTTAATATGGCTCTATATTTTGCCTCTTTTTTAAATGTGTCATTCATTATTTTTTTTAAAAACTTTAAAATTCACATGGCAATAACGATACAGACAGAACACATAGCTGACACCTCAAGGCCTAAATTAAACATTATCTCAGGATGTTAGGAAAGAGGGGATAATGTCACAGTAGCTAAGAAGATGTGATAATATCTCACACGTATTTGTTTTCTTTGATAATTAATAATTCTAAATGAACACAAGGGCCCTTTTGATTAAAATTCTTTCTTCCTAAAGATAAACAACTTATACATATTTTATAGAAAGACAATACATTTCACGTGCTGTTTAGTATTTCTGACTACAAATTAAGCTACATTTCAGATTCAAGATGTGATCTTGACTAGTAACTGATGGTTCCTGTTATCAGTGCTTCGTTGTTACTCCAATTTTAATATATGCTGTCCTGATGTGAGGGCATTAGTTATCATTCCAAATGAACTGAATTAACAACAACCTAAAGGAGAGACACAAAATTATTCTCTCATGTTTTGACACCAGAAATACGATTCATAGTTTATGGAGAACTTCAAATGCATATAATATATAGACTTAATGGTGTAATGAAACCCCAGCAAAGCAACTGCCAGCTGAAGACTAATCCTGAGCTACTTTGAGCCCATCTGTACATCATAATAGGAAGATCTTAGGCATTAGTTCATTTTAAACACTAGTTTGTATGAAATCCAGCTTTTCCAGCACTGTTTATTAAAGAGGCTATCTTTCCTCCAATGGGGATGTTTTGCTCCTTTGTTGAGGATGAGGTGGCTGAATGTGTCTGGACTTGTTTCTGCATCTTCTAATCTGCTCCACCGGTCCTCAGGTTTGTTTCTTTGCCAGTACCGTGCTGTTTTTATCAGAGTAGCTTTTTAGTATAGTTTCAAGTTGGGGATTGTGATACACCCCAACTTCTCTTTATTGCCTAAAATTGCTGTTGCTACTCTAGGTCTCTTCTGGTTCCAAATGAATTTTTGGATTTTTTTCTTAAGGTCTGTGGAGTATTCTGCTGGGATTTCATTTGGGATGGCATTGAGTCTATGTAAGAATTGTGGAAGTATGGCCACTTTCACTCTTTTCTTTTTTCTTTTCTTTTCTTTTCTTTTCTTTTCTTTTCTTTTCTTTTTTCTATGCCACTTTCACTCTTTTCTTTTTTCTTTTCTTTTCTTTTCTTTTCTTTTCTTTTCTTTTCTTTTCTTTTCTTTTTTCTGTTCAGACAGAGTGTCAGTAAACTCCCCAGTGTGGTCTGGAGCTTGTCCTCCTTCTGCCACAGTTGTTTGAGTACCTGTGATTGCAGGTATCTGAAAGCATGCTCAACTCTGTTAGTTTTTATTAGTTTCCTTGAAATTTTTCTAAATTATAGAATCAGCTTGCATTACAGAAATTGTTAGGTAATTAAATATTTACTGATATAATTGCTGCGTGATATACAATGGATGATATAAAATGAATGTATCAATAATGATTCACTGTAATACTCATTTTTATATAAGGAAATTTCAAGGTATTTAGTTTTTGTCTTTAAATATGTTCAAATAATTTTGAATAATTTTTTAGAAGTTTTATATCTGGATCAAAAGGAATGTGCTTGTGATAAGGAGCACAGACTTCCCTTCTGATTGCACAATTAGTGGTGCACTGGTTGGATGGGGAATATATATTTGTGTCACTGTCTTAATAACCCAGACTGATACAGTTTCCTTGTTACTTTCTTTAAAAAGTCACATTGTGTCTTATCGAGATTTATCCTGCTAGCCAGATAAGCAATGATGCCGAATGCATTGTCACAAATGTATCAGAAAATTGAAGTTTTAATCTCATGCAATTCCTCATCCAGGTCTTTTGCAGCCTTTCTCAACCTTCTGATTCTGCCCCTTTCTTCCGCATTCATTGTTCGGCAACTCATGCACCATTGGAGCAGTTTCTATATCGGTACCTGGAAACATTTTTACTTGTTTTCTATGACCAATGTTCCATTGCCATAATCCTAATTCTTTGAACACTAGTCCAAATTATTTGAATACTTTTAAGATTTTAGTCTTTTATCCTCTATTACTTCAATTGGTTCATTTCCTACCCAATGTATTTTATTATCTGTATTATCTATTTATTTATTTGACATATATGTATATACAAATGAAAGGTGAGCATTTAAATTTTTACAAATTTCACAGTGGAAACACATTGCCATTCATCTCTCTCAAAATACTTCTCACATTGCACACAGTTATCCCATCATGGTTTCCTGTTTCTGGGCAGTTCTGGAAATTCTCATCCCTATCTTCTGGAGGTGTGATCAAAAGTATGATGAATATGGCTACAGAGTAACATCTAGAAGAAAGGCAGGCTGAGGACAGTACTATTTATCAGATTTGGTGACATATGACTTCTGGCTCTTTCCCAACACCAAAATGACCATGAAAGGTAAACATTTAAAATGGATTCATAGCCGGGTGTGGAGGCCCACACCTGTAATCCCAGCACTCGGGAGGCTGAGGCAGGAGGATCTCTGTGAGTTGGAGACCAGCCTGGACTACATAGTGAGTTTCAGGTCAGTCTCAACTACATAGGGAGACCCTGTCTCAATAAACCAAGATAAATAAATAAATAAAATGGATTCCTTGCATCACGGCAGCCCTGATAGTGGTAACTAAAGGCATTCACCAAAGAGGACTTTTAGAACTACTTCAGAATATGACACAATTGGTCAGATTTGCTTGAGCTAAAAATAATATTTATAGGGAAGTTAATGGCAACATGTCTTTATAGTATTTTTTTAAAGTTTAAATATTCACTGTATTTGTCAAACACATCATGTAAATTATCTTTAGTATATAATTACTTAGCCAGTAATGGGTAAGTCATTAATGGCAATTTCTAATATGATTTGGAAACAGCATTTAAAAATTCACTAAAATACTAGATTCAGAAAAATTAAAATTTGTACAATTTTATTAGGGTGCTTGTTTAAATTTCATCTTTTGACCTTTGGGGAATGTGGGTTGGATTGAATTTAGGGGCCTAGAAGTGCTAACCTTTTCTCCTTCTACATATTTAGGGCATGGACTTTTGATTTTTGAGTGCTTTTACTAATATCAAATATGAATCTCTGAAGTTCATTGTATACAACTTTGTCAATTTCTCCTTTAGCCTACTGACTACCTGCATTGTACTATTTTGATAGCAAATTTAAGAATTACTGCT
This sequence comes from Fukomys damarensis, assembly GCF_012274545.1. Classification (NCBI taxonomy): domain Eukaryota; kingdom Metazoa; phylum Chordata; class Mammalia; order Rodentia; family Bathyergidae; genus Fukomys; species Fukomys damarensis. The sequence continues at coordinate 29,438,079 of NW_022900915.1, read as the reverse complement.
TGGATTTCATTCTTTGTATTATTTTCCTTTCAATATACACAAACAGACAAGTTATTTACACATTGTTAACATATTATAATTTATCTTATTGAGCACAAAATCTTTTGATTTGACTAAAATTTTACATATCTTTTGTAATGCATGATTAGAAAATGATGCTATTGGTAAGGTATTCTCAGTACCTAAATGTAATGTATTTCTCCTAAAGTGATGTTTTAAGACTAAAAATATTATAAATGACTTTGTAAGTCATAATTAATGTCCTTACAGCTTTATATAAAGGATATTACAAGTTCAAATATAAGAGATAATATGAAAGTTTAGAAAGAACAGGCATAATTGTCTCATGAAAATATAAATTATTGAGATAGCTACAGCTAAACACCTTATATGAATCCTTCATTAAGAGCACATTAATACTTCTTAGAACAAATTGGAGTATCCTCTAAGATGTTATTAATATATAGAAATTGTGAATGTATTTATTTTCTTTCTCATTCTCTATTCCCTATCCAAGTATTTGTTTTAAATCTATTTCAAATATTTGACTTGCAAAATATCCTCCAAATAAAATGACTTTCAGTGTTTGAATAGCTTGACAATCAAAACACTCCTACTGGAAATAACATGAATTAAGTAGATAAACATTCATTAAATTGTACAGACCTATTACAATAGTTGGCCAGCTTATTCTGTTATTTAGTTGCACAGTGCATGTTGTACTTCCATTACAGAAAAAAATCTTAAATGATTTCAGTTTCAGTAGTCTTTTTTTTTAATTAAGTGTATTTTTAGATATACAGTACAGTTACATTCACCATTGGGATCTTGTACATTTATATGACACATCTTGGTATTTATTTTTCCCCATTCCCCAGCCCTCCCTTCACCCCTTCCAACCTTCCCTATTTGCAAAGACTTTGTTTTCATTCTTTCCTTTTCTCACATTTTTTCTTTTGCCTTCTTTCCTTCCTCATACCCTTCCCACTTCCCCTATTCCTTTAGACAGCCCAATTGCCCATCAACTGGAGACTGGAAAAAGAAGATGTGGTTTGCAGATAACACGATACTCTATTTAGAAGACCCCAAGAACTCCACCAAAAGTCTTCTAGACTTAATAAGAAAATTCAGCAAATTAGCTGGATACAAGTTCAACACACACACACACACACACACACACACACACACACACAATCAATAGCTTCCCTGTATATAAAAAACACTCACTGACCAACCCTTTCATGTCGGTCAGGCATGGTGGTACATGCCTGTAATCTAAGCACTAAGGAAGCTGAGGCAGGAGGATTGCTGTGAGTTTGAGACCAGCCTGGGCTACATAGCAAGTTCCAGGTTAGTCTCAACTTCATAGTGAGACCCTGTCTTAAAAAAAATCCCTTTCATAATAGCACCCCCACAATTGAAATACTTCAAAATTCACCTAATGAAACAAATTGAAGACTTCCACTCTGAAAACTACAAAACTCTGAAAAGAGAGATTAAAGAGGATATCAGAAAATGGAAAGACATCCCTTGCTTCTGGGTAGAAAGAATCAACATAGTGAAAATGGCCATAGTTGAGAAATGACCGACTGCGAAGAGACAACCCACAACATGGGAAAAAAAATTCACCAGGTCTTACTCAGACAAAGGTTTACTATAGAGAATGTATAAAGAACTTTAAAAAATCAGACCTCCCAATTTAAAGACCTAATCCAAAAATGGGCACCTGCAGTGAACAGACATTTCTCAGACAAAGAAGTAGAAATAGCAAATAAACATATGAAAAAATGTTCAACATCACTGGTCATTCAATAAAGGCAAATGAAAACAACACTGAGATTCCTCCTCACCCTTGTAAGAATGGCTGCTTTCATGAAATCAACCAATAAAAACTGATGGCGGGGCTGTGGGGAAAGAGGAACTTTGCTCCACTGAGGTCGGGAGTGTAGATTGGTTCAACCACTGTGGAAATCAGTGTGAAGACACCTCAAAGAATCAAACTGGAGGCCCCATGTGACCCGGCTATCCCCCTTCTGGGTATCTTTACCAAAGAATTAAAAGAACCATACCATAATAATATATGTGCACCCATGTTCATAGCAGCACAGTTTGTGATAGCTAAAACTTGGAAGCAGTCCAATGGTCCATCAGTTGGAGACTGGATAAAGAAAATGTGTCTTTTGTTTAAAATGGAGTACTACTCAGCCATAAAGAATGAGGAACTAGAGACATTCATAGCTAAATAGATGCACATTGGGGCAAAACTCTTAAGTGAAATAAATAGAACACATAGTTTCTCTATTGTGAAAAACTGTAAGTGTAAATGAGGACTAAAATGTATAATAGATAATTGAAAACATTAAGAAAAGGTGCCAAGAGGAACGGGGAGTGGGAGGTGTAGGAGAAAAGAAAGTTGGGAATGGAATTAACATTAGAAAAAGAAAAATTGGAAGCAAAGTCTTTGTAGATAGGGAGGGGTGGAGGAGTTGAAGGGAGGGCGGAGGAATGGGGAAAAAATAAGAACCCAGATGAACTATGTAAAGGTACTAATTTCCAATGATGACATCATGACATTGTATACCTTAATGTACTAATAAAATTAATTAATTAAAAAGATGTATTTTTTCTATAACATGGAGCACTACTCAACCATAAAGAACAAGAAACTAGAGACATTTATAGCTAAATGGATGCACAATGAGGCCATATTCATAAGTGAAATAAATAGGACACATGCGTAAATACCGAATAATTTTTCTGGTGTGAGAAACTAAAAGTGTAGAAAGGTTCAAATTGTGTAACTAATAATGCAGTGGTCTTCAGAATGGGACAATTTTCCCAAGTTTACAGTGATGTATGTATGGGACATGCACACTTTTCACTGCTTATTTATATTTAAGAAGAACCAAGGACCAGTACAGTGTTATAGATAATAGTGGTGACTGAGAAACAATGTATGTGTAGGTTGGATTGAGGCTAACAAATTATACCACACACATGTGATAAGCTGTATGCAGCTCCTTAACAACATGTATTTGTGTAAGTTCAGAGAATACTTTCAGGTCTGTATTACGTGATGGCAATATACAAAGTGATTTTTCATTGTTGAGAACTCCTAAAAATGACTAGCAATTAGTAGCTTACAGGTGTGAGATTTCGGAAGAAAAATATTTCTTTAATTCTTATACATTGTGCTCTTTTCAGCTATTTTCAAACATTTATCTAAAATGTTAATACATTTGTATATAGAAATAAAACCCTAAGGAAATACACATTCATGCTGAAACTGGAAGGAGTCCTAAGTACTTATATGTCTTTTCATCATTAAGGCAATCATGATAGAGTTTCTCCAGAAAACTAAAGTTAGAATTTCGATTTGGCCCTGCTAATCCTCATCTGGTATCATCCCCAGAGTGTTAGAAGTATCATATCACAATGATATGTGCACATTCAGACTTATAGCAGCATAATTCATAGTAGCTAAACCCTGGAAGCAGCCTGTATGTCCATAAAGAGATGAATGGATAAAGAAAATGTGGTATTTACATGCCGTAGAGTACTACTCAGCCGTGAAGAATTAAACTCGAGACATCCGTAGGAAAATGAGTGCACATTGAAACCATAATGTCAGTGAAATCAGTCAGACACAAGCGGAGATGTCACTTGGCTTCTTGTACATGAGAAATGCAAAATATAAGGAAAGAACACAGTAAAAGATAATAGGAAATAGGGAGGTCGATCTTTTATAAAACAAAAGGGGTAAAAGACACAGATGGAGCTGTGAGGGAGGGAAGTGAAAAGAGGAAAAAAAGAATTAAGCTGTGTTATGTACGTGTACCAAGTCCTCACAAGGAATGTAATCCTCATGTACTACAAACATATAGTAATGAAAATGAAAATGCATAAAAGAACAACACACATAAGAGTTACCATATGCTCATTGTAGCATGTTTTGTTAATTTAATTCTTATAACAACCCTGTAAAGGAAATAACGTCGCCGTCTCTGATGTGGACAGAAGGATGCACGATATTGAGGAAAACGTCTTGGAAGTGGCAGATTGCATCTTTAAATGAAGGTAATCTGGATGCAGAGTCCAAAATTTAATAAATATGATGAGAAACTTTTAATCTTGTTGTGTGATAGGATCTTTAATTATCTTTTAATGACGCAGAATGATGGTTGAACATAGTTGTCAGACAAGTTCCTAATTTGAACTATCGTACTCCAAGTCCATTCTTTCGACCATCCAGATGCAGACAGTCATACACACGTACACAAGGATAAGCATACAGATAGAGATGTGGGTAGATGTATATGCAGAAAAAGAAAAACAAAAAAAGACAAGTTTCGTGTAGTAAATTTAGCCATTTCATTTCCCAAATGAAAGCATAGTTTATTCTAAATTCAGTGGTGTGCAACTCGCATTTATATTTTCATCTGTCTGAAGAATAAAATTATGCAAAATGATATGATTAAAAGAATCACCTTAAGCCAATATGTAATAGAAACTATCTGTTTTCTTTTTGGAATTTCAGGAGACAGTTTTAAAAACACTGTACATGATGTGATCAATTAAAAGTAAATGCAGTCAGAGCTACATGGAAAGCTCTGTTTTCTCTCTAATATGTGCTTACTTTGCATTATTGAAGGAAAGAAACGAAGTAAATAAGGTAGATATTCAAGTCTGTAATTCTATCGTGCACATTTTTTCTATGATTTTGTAAGCTGTGTATAGTTATAAATCTTTTGCTATATGATGGTTAGAATTTTTCATTGTGTATTTCACATGAATTTCCCACTTCATTTGGGTATTTCTTAGCACATTTCCTCCTGAGTCACTGATTAACCTAATACTTTTATTTATTTATTACATACAAAAGTAATAAATGAAATTCTAAATGATAGAATTTTAGCTAATCTATAAATACAGGAGATGGTAATTTTCAAGAATATTATTGGATACTTTTAATTATATATTATATAATAAT
>NW_022900915.1:29419130-29432947 GCF_012274545.1 Fukomys damarensis | reverse complement strand
ATATATATAACCACTTGATAAATGACAAGATTGAAACTCAGAATGAGTGACTTATCAATGATATGAAATTTTCTTTAAGACTGTTTTCTTTATTATAGAATTCTTACAGTATATTAAATGTTTAAAAGTCATATCATGATTAAAATTCAAAATTATTTTGGAAATTATGTTGAACTTTTAAAATTCTCTGAAATGGTATATCTCAATGTGAAGTACAACAATTTCAAGTTAAAAGGTTATTTTATAATAAAAAATAAAAATATATCTTTAATAGAATATGATTGGGAGAAAAAGTCAGAAGTCAATTCTAATATTTTTTTTAATTCTCTATTTTTATGCTTATTTCTTTGTCAGGTGATAATGCTGATGAAGGAGTTAAAAATTCAACATGGTAAGCAGGAAAATAGGGTTATCTTTCCACTTTATCAAACACCGATTATTGTTTTAAAATTAATTTGTATATAACTGTTACTGGAGAATATACTTTCTTAAATAGAAAAGACTTTAGCTGTAACCAGAAAAGCTTTTTTTTTCTGTATTTTCTAACTTCTTTAGATACTTTAGTATGCACAGTGTAGATACCTTTTTTGATCGGTAATTTGGAGGGAAGTGGTAAGAAAGACCTAACAGAGATAGGAAATGTACATAAAATATTTTCAGAGTTATTTTTGAGCTTTACTCACACAAACACAAATCTCTTTTAATAAAAATATATGATTATGTTCCATAAGCTTTCTCAATTATGTTTAAAATTATATTTTAATAAATTTAATTAATATAATTTTAATTAATATAGTTTTCACATATTAAACAATCACCTCAGAACCAAGTTTCCAATGACACTCATTAAAAATAGCTCCATTCCCACATCCAAGGCAATAAAGTTAACATTATTTAATACTTTAGGTGTATTATAATTTTGAGTGACAAACAGTAAATTTTGTAAAATGTCTCTGGCCACCATCTAAATATTAATCCACTCTCAGAACAATTATTTTCATAAGTGTTTTGTCTTTGGATGTGAAAAAAATCAAGTACAAATATTTATCAGATACTTTAAAAGCTAAGAATGAATGAAAAAATAATTTTAAATCTTATTAAATTTCTGAACAAAAATATTTACTTAATTACTATAATAGTGCTAAGCTTTAAGTTTTAACAAATTTTCTCTCATAATACAATCAACAGTTTGTGTCTATAGGTTCTGAACCCATGGATTTAATCTAACATATACCAAAACATGCAGAAATAATTTCACGTCTACAGAAAATGTACAGATATTTTTCTTGTTATTATTTCCCAAACCATAAAGTATAGCAACTATTTACATAACACTTACCTTGCTTTGGATATTATCCAATACAGTAATCTAGAGATTACTTAAATACATGAGATATTGTACAAGGATTTAAGGCCAATACTATGCTAACATATATAACATATTTGAGCATCTACAGAGTTTGATATCTATGATGCTCCTGGAACTAACACCCTATTGGTACCGAGGAATAACTGTATAAAGAAAAATGATAAATTTAATATAATCACAAACCCATTAGTCTTTGGTAATCTGCCATTTAGTTACACTGCAAAGCAATAATGAAAAGTTAGACCAAAATACTGCATACAAATAAGAAGGAAATTGACCAACAATAATAATAGCTGGCAGCTACCCAAGGATATGTATTCCCCCACCTTGCCTAGCTTTTCCTTTAGAACAACAGCCAGGGAAGAGGAGGCAAGTCTGAGAGAGTCAGAGTGGGGAATGAGAGTCAATGGAACCTGTTTCAGTTAGGTGCCACCAACAAACTGACTTCATATGTTTATAAACTAGAACGATCACCACAAAGAGAACATGCGTGCTGTGGTCATCATATCGGGAGGATGGAAATCCGAGTGGCTCTCCTCAGATCTCCCCCAGATTTTCCACGGGGATCTCACTAGAAGTCATTACACGTTTATTAGCTATAGACACCTTCTAAGTCAAAAACTTAAATTGATCTTCCTTGTATTTATCAAAAAATTCCAACTATTCAAATGTGAATACATTATTCAGTTCAAATTATTCAATCCAGACTTCACTATGTTCTTATCCTTTAAAAGCCAGGTCTCTTTACACACCCAGAACTCCATGTAAACAAACCAATAGGAACAAAATTAATTTCAACATGAGAGTTAACAACTCTATAGACATAAGGTTAGCAACTGTGAAATATAAAGTGAAAGCACAATATGATTCGAAAAAGAAAAGAAGAGATAAGAATTAGAAATACAATGCGTAGTGTAAACTGCAGACTAGGAACATGCAAATGGGTAGTTAATTGGAAGATTGTTTCACTGGATGTCAAAGGGACTGAAATATATCAAACATGCAAGATAAATTAATGAGATAAAATGTGTCATGTGTCATGCATAAAATGACACGTGAAATGTCAGATATAAAATGAACAAGAGAGTACATGAAGATATAAATTTTAAGAATCACTGAAAACATCCAGAAAACCCCACATGTCTCAAACATGACTTAAAAACATAAAAAAACATGAATGTGTAAACACATTGTACAAGAGTTTTGGAATACCAAAGATTAAACATTAGGGGAAGCCAATAATTGCAGCCTGGTGTAAATAACAAGTTCAAAATATCTTTCAAGAGAGGAGGAAACAGAGAAAATTTTAATGGAGATGATTTGCATTAAAAAGAATCCCAACAGATCAATTTCTAAAGGGTATTTGGAAAGAAGGCAAGTGGTAGATTGATGAAGATCTAGGCCTCAAGGAAACACAGTGAGCACACAGGAGCAAGAATGAGTATGTAGACAGAGACCCTAAGAAAATGCTAAGACAAGGTTACAAGAAGGGACATTATGATTTTATCCTTTTTTTTTTTTTTTTTTGGTACCAGGCATTGAACTCAGGACCTTGCACTTAAGTGGCAGGCAGTGAACCCATGAAGATTGGTTAATTTAAAAAATGACATTATTTCAAAAGATTTATATTCTGCATAAATTAGTAAATAAGAATGAGGAGACTTTTAAAAATATTTTTGTCTCTGCTTATCAAGTAATTCTGATAAGGTTCTCAGTTTATCATATTTTAGAAATGAAACATAATTCTTTTAGGAAGAATATACAGAATATATTTAGCCTTTTTGTATGGAATGAATACCATATATTTTGAACTGTGTAATATTTTGAGTAGAGATATAAAAGTTGTGCTGAAAAGATTTCTGCATTTTGAAAGCTTACATTTAAAAATTCACAATGCTGGTACATACTAACAGAAACATTTTCTAATGAAAATACCACATAATTACAAATTATATTAAATTGTACTGAATGTTATGAAATTTGGGTATTTGAAAAATGAATATTTAAATATTTGAAATCTGATTATGAATTTTTGGAAAAGACTTTGGTATAAATTTTAGTTCATGCTTTATTATTCCTCTAAAAGTATTTAAGAGGCCATAATCATCTAAGTGTGAATTAAACACAAAGAATAATTAACATAGCTCAGCTGCACAAAAACTCAGAATAAATTTTGGGTTATAATTATTAAAATTCAGAACCTCCAAATGATTAAAGGATTAAAAACTGTTGCAGATCTTTCATATTTTCCACATTGTTTCTTATAAACAAACAATAGTGTACTGTCAAATTTCTTCAAAGTTTATTTAAAAATTAACATATAAATGCATCTATTTATCAAGAAGTTATAGTTATTGTGCTAAAGTTATAATTCAAGATTTTTGTATATGAAAATTAGTCACAAATTGTGATTAAATGGTTTTTTTGTTTGTTTTTGTTTTGTTTTTTTGTTTGTTTTTTTTTGGTTTTTTGAGACAAGGTTTCACTATGTACTTGAGACTGACCTGGAACTCACTATGTAGCCCAGGCTGGTCTCGAACTCACAGAGATCCTCCTGCCTCAGCCTTCCAAGTGCTGGGATTACTGACGTGCACCACCACACCCAGCCTGCAATTTAATATTAAAGAAAGTACATAAGTACTTTGTATTAGGGAAAAAGTTAATTCCAAGGAAAAAAATGCAGTTACATTTTATTGGTTAAAGGGACTAAAAATAATTATTACAACTGATGTCATTTTTGTGACTGTGTGCTATAAGAAAATTCTGATATTGGTAGACTAGATATTAAGGAGACCAAATTCAATAATATTTTATACAATCTGACATTGAAGAGTCAATATTTTTAATAACACCTTTAACATCGTATTGTCTACTCAGTCTTATAGTGTAAACTTGCCTTAGTTCTTTTAAAAAGTGTTGTTTTGTATAAATGAAGCCATTTTGGAGTTAAATCACCCATGTTTTCTTTTTATATGATATTATCCCAGAATCCTATAGGGCGAACTTTATTTTCTTTGCACTCATTCATCTACATATATGATATTTACACATACAATTTGCTTTCAGAGTCCTCAAAAAGGATATTTTCCGAACTCGGGAGACATTTCTGTACACCTGCAAACCATTCCCTCTGTCTTTTCCCAGGCAGTGCTGTGATACTCCAGGTTAGCAAACTGTTACTCATTTCTTCAATTCAGGTCTGAAGGTCTTGTTCTGGTATAAACTTTTATTAGTATGATCTCTGCCTCTCTTGGCTAGGAAATAGTCTGTATTTGCTCAATCTAGTTTTAGAGCTGTGTTATTTTCTCATTGCTACATGTGTTTTATGGTATACGGAGCTAGTTTGGTTGCAGGAACTGGTAATAAGTGACTATGTTTTTCCCTTATTGATGTTCTTGGAGCATGTGTCATTAATCTTCTGGGGTAACCAAGAAGAGATAGCATGAGTTTTTAATATTAACTAGACCAATGATAAGGTAAAATGTTCTACATTTCCGTGTTGTCTGGGTGTTTAGTATTTCAAAATATTTTACATACTTTATTATTTTACTTTTTATACTTTATGTAACCTAGAGGTTAGGTGTAGGAAAATCATTTTGTTTCTACAAGATGATTCATACACAAATCTATGTATTAACTATTTTTCACTATAAAAGGAAGTAAATAAACACTCTCACTCTCTGTAAAACCAGTTTCACTCTTGTAGTTCTGTTGTTGGAAAATATCTCTTTTGTAATTTTTTTCTTTTCAGTTAATAATTGACAAGAGATTAAAGATTCATTCAGCCACAAAAAAATGTAATTGTGAGGTTCTGAAATGCTATGTTATTGTAATAAAAGTAAAGCTCTCAAAACCATCTTTACCAACTCTTGAACAAACAGAAAGGAATACATTTTAAATTATAGAAAAAATGTTACATTTTTTTACACTCAACAGCTTCAATACAAAGAGCAACAAAATGGAAATCCCAAAATATTAAAAATTGATAAATCATTAAGATCATTTATGTCTTCCTGAACTGAAACACTGATGTTGAGTAGTGTCCCAGCATTATAAATTTTCCTGTGACCATCTTTCATCATTGTGCTGCATAAGTGATTATGAAAACAACGCACAAAAGCAGAGATGAAACAATTTTCTCACAAAAGAGCATGTGTTGTGTCACAGAAAATACACAAGAATTTATGTAAAAGGATGTGCTTGGTTAGAAAGAGAAAAGTAATCAAAGCCCAAATAACCAAACCAAACCTGTGACATGAAGTTTACACTGAATTATATTTGATAAAATTTTTGAAGGATTTAATAACTTAGAGAAACCATAATATTCAATGACTAGAAAATAACACTTGACTGTTCTTTAAAATATTTCAATAGAAAGAAATAAAGGGAATGGATTTAATGATCTATTGTATGTTGAGAAATCCTCTCTGTGTCTATCTCTCTCTTTCCCTCACTGTTATTGTTCTGCTTGGCTACTGAAAACCATGGATTAGTAAATGAGTTGGAACTAAAAAAAGAAAAAGGTTTCTCTTGGGAGATGAAGCATAAGGAAGGTCATTCTTGAAGCCGTCAGCTATGAACAGTTAGATTCACATGAAGGCACAAGTATAATTTTTGTGACCTCCAAGAATCTTCTCAATGTCTTTGGTTCTATTGCGCAAATACAATTCCAAGATGGAAGGATATAGGATTTTGAGTAAGAGAATCAATTTTATGTTCCAACTGCTGGAATATCATTAGCAGAGCACTTAGTTTCTCTGTGTTGTCATTCTTCAAAGATATTGTTGACATGCTCATAATAAACTCTCCAGATTTCAAAGAATATATGTATATATTATAGCTATTATTAGAGCAAATTTAAATATATATTAACTGCTATGCTATTTCAATAATGGTGTAAACATGTGTGCCTATATAATTAAATTTCCATTGTTTTAGTTATTGTTCAGTGTGTATTGCGCCCAGAGAATACAACTCTATATTTGCTACATTTTCTTTTTAATCTAAAATGTTTCCTGAACAATAGTTTTTACAGGTTATACTATGTTCAGAAGAATCTATTTCAGTATTTACAGTATAAATTAAAAACCTTGTTTTACCTTTATTAACTATTTCGAATTATCCTAAGACTCAACTGAATGAACAATTAATAACCTTTAGTAATAGACATAATTAATCAGAAGATTCATGTCTGCTAATGTGCCATCAAAAGTACATTTTGTAGTTTATTTTGTTACATGGGAATTTTCTTGATGAAAGTAATATGTCTATATGGTAGTTCTTTTCTCTTGCTAATTAAGTCACTGCTTAATTTTTCCAATTTGAATGGAAAAAATACAGAATTATAACTGTCAAAAAGGAAGGTCACAAGTGTGCCTTAACAAATAAACGTTCTTAATACAATAACTTATTTTCCAAGACAGACTGTATTAATACTGTATGTCTCAAAGAATCTTGTCTTCTACTTCTACATTTACTCAAAATAGATCCTATACAAGGGTTTTCCTGAGAAGCAGACCAGTGTGACAATCTTGTTTTTAAATACTTCTACATTTTGCGATGAAATTAACATCTAGATAATGTTTCTGTTTATAATTGCTAATACGTATAAAGTAGTATCTCCAGCAACCCACGAGAGATATTTAAATTAGAGTGATGATCACCCACTGAGAACATTTTTGCCATTGTCATACCAGATGAAAATCTCATATTTATAGCCTTCAGTATTAATTTTTATTTTAAAATTAACACATAAAACATAATTAAGCAAAACAGTGTACCATGGGCATATTGGTTAGTGGTGAATCTAAGAGTAGCTGTTCTAACACTGATGAGTTACACACTAAGGTATCTCCAAATGTTCCAAGATTTAATACTCTCCTATGTGGTGCAGACAGGCAGTTCTGGTACAGCACACATCGTTATCGTCTAAATTTAATTGAGACTTTGAGTTTTCTTCAATGAATTATTTTTCTAGAACCAGTTAGCGTCATAATCATTTCATGCATCATGAAGCAAACTTCTGTGGACTTGGCGACTATTAGGTGAAAGAACGTGTGACTACAGACAGGAGGAATTAGTCAGAGATTTGGAAAGGGGATGCAAAAAAGACTGACTTCAAGGCACTCTGAATAGGCCTGTGGACTTTAGCTCATTCCTTACCATTTAGTTTCCATATGTAGACATAGCAGATGGCAAATTGGTTTTCAAATAGTTAAAACAAAAATAAATTTAAAGCCCAAGTAAATCAGTAACAGCAGATAAAAAAATCTTTCAAAAAACTTTTAAAAACCAATTTGTGATTTTTAAGGGTGTTGTTTAATCTAGATCATATTCCTGATGAAGAACACACAAATTGTGAACACATGTTCTGGAACAGTTTTTAAAATATTTTATCTTCTTCTCAGAAGTTTGATGAAGAACACACAAATTGTGAACACATGTTCTGGAACAGTTTTTAAAATATTTTATCTTCTCAGAAGCAAGGAAGTTTATCTTTATAAACTTGGTTTGCTGCTAGAAAGAGAAGATAAGCAAAGTAATTTCCTCAGAGTAGAATGTTAATTCAAAACAGTGTTTGATTACAGAGATAATATAACTTTTATGAGGAGTATAATATAAGTAATATTTTGATTCATGATCTGTAAATAACATTCACTGATACAGAAATGGAGAAAAAATAATCAAAATAAATTAACAAGGTAGTATGGAACCATCCTACTTTTCCTCTCCCAATGTTCTTCCATTCATACGGTACTAGTGAATAACTACGACCAATTGTTTGTTCCCACAAATATCTCCTTGAAGAACTTCAGTGAATGTATTCTTACCTGCTACCACCAGCACTTTGTTGGTTATCCTGTATCTTGCTTTATTTTAGGGTTATGTGTTTTATCTCTACTTTACATATTGAGATTGTCCTAATATATGTATAAATAAAACATAGTTAAAGATCTTTTGGACTATGTATCTGTCTCTGTTTTCGGTTTAATTACAATGAAATGAGCTAAAATAGCAAAAAAAAAAAAAAACTGAGATTTTATTTTAGTTTTCTTGGCTTTATTCATTTTCCCCAACAATTTATATGATTACTCTTTTTAAATTTTGTCTTTTATTAGAAAATTAGAATCCCTCAAAACAACTTATTGAGAAAAGAGCCAAAACTAGCTGCTTAGCTAAACAAACATATTTTGATTCGAGGTAACCCGTATGCCCCAATTTCGGAGTTGAAGCCCTATGGATCTGGAAACAACATAAACTCACTGCCATTCACCTCATTCTACATAAAGGAATAATAGCAGCAATACAGCCACACACTCCTTCTTCCCACAGCTCTGAGACCAAAGTTTTCATACTTCAAAAGAACAGTGAGTGTAGAGGGTAGGTACTTCCAAAACAATTCCCAGGATGTAAATGACAAAACAATTCCTGTTAAGGAGAACTTTAATTCCTCTAAAACTGGAAGCTTGGGACACAAAGCACTGAGAGAGTCTGGGGAATAATTTTAAAGGGTTAATCATACAGTAGAAGTTCAAAGCAGACTTGTATTTAATAAATTATTTCCATTGATGATACACTTGCCATACCTTACTGCACTGAATTTTATCAGAAAGTATCCCTTTTTAGGGATGTGCTAATATCTAGTGAAACAAAAGAACATCTAAATGTCATGTAAACAAATTGGCAGTAAAAGAATTTGAAAAATCAATTTGGGGAATATAGTTTTTGCCTATATTTTACCAAATATTCAGATCTTAAAGTCTAGCAGTACATTTCAAAAAACAAAGAAGATAATATTTAATCATCATTTTGAAGAAAATAACTGAGTTATATGTCTGGATCTCAAAGGCATACTTTTCCCAATCATACATTATGATGAATTTATGAATCATAATTGCCTTCTGCTCATTTCCTATTAGTGTTTTTTCCTAATGTGGTATTATTCAGACAGAAGAAGTTTATATTAGTTTCAGTTATTTTTATTCACTTATTTATATTATAATTATGTATGCTGTACAGTCACTCCACCACTGAGCTACATCCTCATTCTCCTTTATATTTTATTTTGAGAAAGAACCTCATTAAGATGCTTGTACTGGCCTGGAATTTGAGATCCTCCTGCCCCAGGCCCCCAACTTCCTGTTATTACAGGTGAGCACCATACCTCCTTGGATATACCAGTTTCTCTAATCAAAAGCTTGTGTTTATCAAAGAATATAGGGGAATATTGTTAAAATGAAGAATCTTAGTGTTATCCTATACATATAAGCTAACATTTCCCAGTAGAGACAAAAGGATATTATTTCTGAATGCCTTCGTCTGCCTAAGATTCCAGTGTTACAAATGACAATGTTGCCATCAATAGCTAGAGGAAGTGAGTAATATTGAGGTGAAGATTGTCAATTGGATGAACCACGTAAGGGTGAAAATACAGTGAGGCCTCTGACTGGGGATGGGGTTACCGGTGGAACACAGTACATTGAGAACGTACGGAGGATACTTTCCTAACAAAATGGGAAAAAGTGAAACAGAAGAATAGAAAAGGGAAATCACTAATGAGCTTTTCTCTGGACAAAGCCAATTATTGGCTGTTCTACACACATTATACCATTAATTAACAGAATCCTTAAAAGGAAACAATTGTATTCAATTATTTGATGTGAGTGATGATGTACTCTGAGTTATTATATTCCAAAAGTCATATACATAACAATTACATTTACTTTATTTAAAACCTTACGACTTATATTCTCTCAGAAATTATTAGTAGACCTTCAGAAGGGTGGATCTTCAATAAAAATTCTGATATTATTGTTGTTACAATTACACTTTCCTCCCCAGAATGATTTAAACAATCAAAATATGAAATAGTATTCTCAATCTAATCTTACTGTTTAGAAATGAGTTGGAAATTGGGTATTGTAAGATTTGGGGAAGAAAATAGAATATAAAGTTTTAGAGTCTAATTGTAAAGAATGAAGGTAATGTTTAGTTTTGTATGCTTCTAAATTTGAAGGTAATATAGTAAGTGAAAAACAGCAAATATTAGAAATCTACTGTTATGCTTTCCTGTGTGATATTTTTAGTCAACAAAATGTTCTTGAAGTAAGAAATGGCCTCAGGGTAAAGATCAAACTCACAGCTTTACAGTAGGATGTAGCCTCCAGGCAAAGTTTACATCAATAGTGATAAGCACCAATTAGTTTTGGTTTTGTTTTTTGGGGACAGGGTCTCACTATACAGTTCAGGCTGATCTTTAACTCACTATGTAGCTCAGGCTGGCCTCGAACTCATGGCGATCCTCCCGTCTCAGCCTCCAAAGTGCTGGGACTATAGGCATGCGCCACCATGCCCGGCAATAAGCACCAATTAAATACTACTAAAACTAATAAATTCAGTAAAGGAACAGTATACAAAATTAGTATTTCTATACAGTAATAGTAAACCATCTGGAAAAGAAAGCAAGAAAATTATTTCATTTATAATGGCATTTTAGAAATACAAAGGAATAAATTTATCCAAGGAAGTGAAAGACTTGTGTTCTGAAGATTATGATGTTTGGTAAAAGAAGTTGAGAACAGCTTTCATGGTGTCCCATGATTCCTGTATGTTGTATTGGCATTATCATTTATTTGTAAAAACTGTCTAATTTCTTCTTTAATTTCCTCTGTGATCCATTGATTGTTCAGGAGAGTGTTGTTCAATTTCCATGTGCTTGTGAAGTTCCTACAGTTTCTTGTGCTATTGATCTCCAGCTTGATCGCACTATGATTCGATAATATACAGCGGATGACTTCAATTCTTTTGCATTTATTCAGACCTGTTCTGTGAGCTAGTATGTGGTCTATCTTGGAGAATGATCCATGTGCAGCTGAAAATAATGTATATTCTGATTTTGTGGGGTGGAACACTCTATAGACGTCTATTAAGTCCATATGTTCAAAAGCTTGGTCCAGTCCTATTATTTTGTTGCTGATTTTTTTGCCTAGATGATCTGTGTATTTGTGATAGTGGGGTATTTAGATCCCCCACTACAATTGTAAAAAAAAAAAAAAAGAACTTGGGAGCACAAACATAAATGAAATTATATCTTTCATTCTTAAAATGAACATCTTACTCCAGGCAATTTAGATGTTTAATAAAATTATTTTTAAAACCTAGTGATATGTTTTCAAAGAAATAGCAAAAAAAGAGAAATAGAAAATGTAGTCCTAAAATTTGTATGGAACAACCAAAGAAATGCAGAGAGCTAAAACAAAGTTGATTAAGAAAACATATAACCTTGGGCTGGGGTTTAGCTTAGTGATTCCACCACCTGCCTCTAAGTGCAAGGTCCCAAGTTCTATACCTGGTACCTCCCCCCAAAAATGTATATGTGTGTGTGTGTGTGTGTGTGTATGTATGTGTATATGTATATGATAAACATGTGACTATGTCTGAGCAAAAATTTCAATGAAATAAATTAATGCATTTATTAAATTGTATAAAAATATTAACATTAAAATTTATATTAGAGACCAGAGGAGGGAAAACTGAGATAGGGAAGAGTTCGGTATTAATTTGAGTCCCTCAAGTACAAATAGGTTAATGGAAATGGAATTAAAGTAGATAATTCCGAAAAAAGTCCAATATCTAAAAGCTACGATTTGCACGACATCGAACAAATGGACTCAGAACATGTTAGCAAAAATGTGACCCTTTGGCATGCTGACTATTTTCAGTTGGAGGAATATTGGAAACCGAGGAATCATAAAGTTCTCTGACCTTCATTGGCCAGTCTTACCCCTAGCAGGCGACAGAACAGTTGTTTTACTCACCTGTAATGTAGGTTATAAAATGCTTCTTCCCGTGTGCTGTCCCTTTTCCAGAGAAAACGAATGAAGACAGACTCGCGGAGCTGGGTGAAACAGAGCCCTGGCCTCAGGCTTATTACCACTTGATCATACTCTTTCGTCTTCTAAGCATAATTTTTCTTCCTTACACATAAAATACACAGATATCTCTGTTTCTTTGGGTTTTCATTTCTAAAGTTTCCCCTGTCAAGCAAAACTTAAACTTGGATGCTTTTGTCTGATTAATATGTTTTTTTTTTTAAATAGAACTCTCCTCAATGACCCTTGAAGGAAGTGAGGAAAATATGTTTTTTCTCCAGAATGTAAACATGGTTAATGTTTCTGTAGCATAACTAGTAACATTTACAATCAGAGTGCTCAATAAAAGTCACTGAATAGTGCAGATGATGATAATGATGGTTATAATGTTAACAAGAACAAGATTTAACAGATGTTACAATAGTGGCTAAGATCTATTTTTAAAACATTGACTTCTCAGTGACTTGCATGAATTAAAAACATTAGATGAAAAAATCCTTGCGAATGAGATCTATATCTGAAGAATCCTTATATCTTTTAAATATGAGCCCTATGCAGCTGTAACTTTTGAAACTATATTTCAACTAATCTTAAAATGTCCTGCTTAAATGATGAAAATATTTCAGCTGGTAAAAAATGTGTTTTTAGTACTTAACGTATAAAAACAATAAAATATATTATGACATGAACTTTTATCTTTCAGGAATAAAAGTTGGACAGTTGAGCCGAGGGCTAAGATTTCCATCTACACAGGGAAATTATTGAAAAGGACACACTATATTCAAACATATAAAACTAAATATTGAATTCATATACAGCTGAACTCAAATTTATGTATGGTGTACATGGTGTACTGTAAATACATATTAAATATATCTGACATAAAGAAATGCATGCAATAAAATTTATCATATATGAGAAATCATATTTCATATGAATTTTACATATGGTACATATTACACATCCAAGAATGCATATTTCACATGTATAATCAAACAAGTCATAGTCAAACATTCTGCTCAATTTAAATGGATAAACTCATAATAAATTGAAAATATTGTCCAGTAAAATGCATGTAATACATGTAACTTAGTGCAAACAAAGCTGAGCAGTACAAAACAGCGTGCAGTTGGTGTATGTTGTTTTACCCTGTGGTCTCTTGGGTGACCGAGGCTGTTAGGCCCAGCACTTGTACAGAGCGTTCTGAGGCCTGTAGTTAGCCTGAGGAAAGATTCAGAATCCAAATTTAAAGCACTGTTTTGAGTGAATTTGTGTGAATTTCACATCACAAAAAAATTGAAACATTGAGTGGAATTCATCTTCAGAGTTGATCTATATATATGTGAAATACATAACACATGGCATGTATTATATATCTAGCATTTTATATGGCAAGACATATTTACATATCATATACACTGAAATGTATATATTTAGTGTGTGCACATTATCTAATACACTCTGTATTATATAAGCAATGGAATGATAAATTATTCAGAGTTGTGCTTTCAGAGGAACCAACGAGTAAAAAAGAGGAAATACCATTTGGCAGATAGCATTTGTAAGTATAATTTCAA
>NW_022900915.1:29411361-29419011 GCF_012274545.1 Fukomys damarensis | reverse complement strand
AAAATAAGTCAATTAATTGTAAGAGCATATATGCACCAAATATATTAGAAGTAAATATTATAACTAATCTACTCCTGAGCTCTTGAAATTATAAATATATTGCTTTTTTGTGTATGCCATTTTGCAGACTTTTCACATACATTTATTTATTCATATATATTTATATTTAGTTATTTATGTTTGTGAGTCATTGTTCAAAAATAGCCTTCAAGTTCACAGAAAATGTTTTTTTTAAATGTGCATTATGATGTGGGATTTCAGAGATATTGCCAATTAATTTGCTTATGAATTTGGGAGAATAGATGTAGAAAAGAATCTAATTTTTCAAATGCTTAAAATGCCAAGGTCCTTGCATAATACAGCACTTCTTAATGATAAAATATCTGTAGTACTTTTCAGCTTTAAGTAAGGTGAGTCTTAGACTCTGTTTAAACCCATTAGAAATACAATCATATTCTATGGAGATAAAAGTTTTAGAAAACAAAAGCTTATTCAATATAATTCTAAAACAAAATAAAACATTTTTTCTTAGAAATCAAATCTAAGCTAAATTGTCTGAAGCAAAAATCATTGTAGTATAAGAAAATGTTAGTGGATTCAGTGTTGTGTCCAATAATGGCAAAAGAAAAATGACGGATTCATATGCTTTGTCTTTTTTTATATAAGACGGTTTGGAAACCCAGACCTTTGACTACACATTTGCTTGTATTTACCTTCACTTTTACAGCATGAGTGTCATTGCTTCAGTGAACTCCTTGCTAATCCGTCAGAAAAGGCTACATTGCAATTCATAAAAGCTTTTAAAAGTTTTGACTAAAGTGATTATTTTCGTATAAACAGTTGTAATACTCACTACAGTAGGTTAACTAGACAAGCACCGCCCAGTTAACACATGGTCCACTGTACTGAAATACATTAAAATTCAGCTCACTGAAGCAGAACGTAGGGTGCCCACACGGCCTGGAAGGAGGGAGAAAAGGGGGGGGTGTTGGTTAGTGGCACAACCTCTCAACTTTAGGATGAATAAACTGAGCTATCTAATACATACCATGGTTGCTATAGTTGGTACTGCTGTATTATTTCTTAAATTTTACTGAGACAGTACATTCTAAGTGTCTTTGCTGCACACACACATGCAGATACACAGGCACAAATGGCACACCACGGTGTGCGCTGATGGGTAGGCTAATGAATGTGTCATCATCACCGTAAAATGCTCATGTATACCAAGCCATCACATCGCACAACCTGAGTACCTACTTTTTATTGTCAGTTTTACCTCAAAAAAGCTAAGGAAAAAGTAATTAATGGATTAGATTAGTTTTGAAGGAAGACACATCTAAATTTCAATAGTGAAGTTTTTATAAGACTTGCCTTGTCTTTAAAAATACCCGTCTTTCACATACCTGTAGATAATTTTGTCCATTCTTTGGGGGAAAATGGCTATTCATATTCTTTATCCTTTATCCTTTAGGATATCTTTATCCTAAGTGTTAGGGTCTTCCAATACTGTACAGTTCAGCCTGGAATTCCTGGACTCGTTACCCTTCTGCCCCACGTTCCCAACTAGCTCTATGTACAGGTGTGTGACAGTACACACAACTGATTAATTTTAATTGGATTGTTTATATTTTGGGGGCTTTGAATTGAGTAACATATGTTCTGATGTTCATTTCTGAATAAAAAGAGAGGTTCCAAATGTTTTCCTCAATCTATAGGCTGCTTTTTCATTTCTTGTGCATAAAGGTTTTAATTTCATGAGATTCTATATATTTACTTTTGCTTTTAATACATGTGATTTTGATATAATATTTTTTTAAAAGCCATAGAGAAATCCAAATCAAAGAACTTCCTCCTTACATGTTTTCCAAGAGTTTTACATTTTTCAGGTCATATGTTTAAGTCGAAACCCATTTAGAGTTGAATTTTGTCTGTTACATAAGACGAGATTCCAGATTTATTCCTTTACATGTGGATATCCAGGTTTCCCAATAACACTGAAGAGACATCTTTTTCTCTTAGTAATCTTGTTGAAAATTAGATGTCCATATATATACATGGGTTTATTTCTGGATTATCTATTCTGTTCCAATGTTCTATGAGTCTGTTTTCATGCTATTACCATGCTGCCTTGAGTTAATAGTTTTGTATTTGAAATCAAGATAGATGTCCATATATATACATGGGTTTATTTCTGGATTATCTATTCTGTTCCAATGTTCTATGAGTCTGTTTTCTATGAGTGTGATGATTATAATTTGTCTATATTTCTCAAAAAGCATTTAACTATAAAGATATTTTGTGGTCAAAATTGAGTTTTAGAATTGTTTAATTCATTTCTGTGAAGAAAGTCATTGAAATTGTACCTGAAATTATATATACATGGGTTTATTTCTGGATTATCTATTCTGTTCCAATGTTCTATGAGTCTGTTTTCTATGAGTGTGATGATTATAATTTGTCTATATTTCTCAAAAAGCATTTAACTATAAAGATATTTTGTGGTCAAAATTGAGTTTTAGAATTGTTTAATTCATTTCTGTGAAGAAAGTCATTGAAATTGTACCTGAAATTGAAATCAACCTGTAGATCACTGTGGGTACTACGAACTTTTCTGACAGCTTTAATTCTGATTCTTCTAATCTTTAGAAATGAGTTATACCTCCATGTTTTAGTCTTTCATTTATTTCATCAATGTGTCACACTTTTCAGTGTGTAGTTATTCCACTCCTTTGTTCATTAATTCCTAAATTTATTTAGATGGCATCATAAGTGAAATTCTTTCCTTGAAATTTGATAGGTCAATATTACTATCAAGAAAGTACAACTGATTTTTGCAGGTTGATTTCAGATATTTTTTCCTTCACTGAATTATGTTTAGTTTTGATATTCTTATAGTCCTTGGGATTTTTTACATCATAGAATCATGTCATTGTCAAACAGGAATAATTTTACATCTCCCTTATTAATCAGGATGCCTTTAATTTCATTTTCTTGTCTGATTAGTCTTTCTGGCACTTCTCATATTCTATGGATAGAAGTGTTTAAAAATCGAAACCTCAACTTTGTACCACATCTTAAGGGAAAATCTTTCAGGTCTTCTCCATTGATTATGCTGTTCAATTGAAATTCATAATGAGATATGAATATCTGCTAGGATGATTGTTATAAGAAAAGACACACGATTCTTACCTGATAGACGAGGCACTGTGATCACAAAGGAAATTCTCCCAGTTCCTCCATGCCTTCCAAAACTGTGCTTGTGGAAGACTGCATTTCTCCTCCTTTGATAAACCCATGTTCAAGGCACAAATCCTCCCATGCTAGCCTGGCTGTGTTTTCTCAGTTCCTTTCTTCCTTTTTAATATTTTCTTAGTGCATGGTGATGTTATATGATGGAGGGGTTTATTTTGGAAGCTGAAACATGCAATTAACATATCTTAATTTCTATCACCTCCCCTTTCCTCCTTCCTTGTCCCTGGACCTTGTGTTTTCCTCTTCTCTCTCCTTTAAATTAATTGTCTACTTATGTATTCATGTATGTTTCTTATAAAGGAGAAAATGTGATATTTAACTTTCGGTACCTACCTAATTTTACTTAGGATGCTTTTTACTCCACATCCTTCCTCTTTTCTCTCTTCTCTTCCTGTCTTATTCACAGGACTTGAACCTGGTGAAGGAACTTGGGGCATCTCATCATTTAAACTTCATTTCTTTACATGCACCCCACTTTCTGAACTGCAGACACCCAGTTTTCTGGTTGTCCCACTTGCCAATTTTCAGGCCAGTCTGTTCCACTCAGAACAACCAGGCCAGCAGAGGTTGTCACAGGTGAAGTATCGTGGGGAGGACTCTGAGGTCCTCCTGTGAGCTGTCGCTGCTCAGGGCAGCTCATCACCGGGATGTTTGCTGTGAGCCCTGTGTGGGAAATTGTGTCTCTGATTTTCGTGGCTCTTATTTTTTGAGGAGGTTGCGTATATTACCCCTTGCTCTTGCCTGATACAAATAATAATTAAAGAAAAAAAGGGAGAGAAAACAAGATTTCATGAAACATAGAGAAAATAAACCCTCATACACAGTATGTGGATGTGTAAATTCAGATACAAAGTTATGGAAAATAATATAAACTAATTTAAAATGTCAGTTCCATATAACCCAGCAATCCTCTGCTAGTTTTAGAGCGGAAAGAAGCCAAATCGTCATTTTTATCATTTTACCCAGATATCTATGTTCCCATGTTTGATGTTATTCCCATCAGCCATGGTATGGGAAAAAATATGTGTGCATAAGAGGGATAATGGAAATATACATTGTGACACACATGTATTTACATATTCACACACACACACACACACACATAAAATGAAAAATTACTCATCCTTAGGAACAAAGACATTACATAGAGGAACTTGAAGTAGATTATGCTGAATCTTAAGAATCAGACCACAAAAAGAGAAATATGATTTGATCTGATTTACATATAGAATTTGAAAAAGAGTCATATACATAGAAACCACAAGTAAAGAAATTGTAATGAGGGCTAAAGGTGGGGAGGAAAGAAATGAAGTTTACAAACTTACAGTTTTGATGTATAAGTTTGGAGAGCCAATAAATAACACAAGGATTGTTGTTAATAATATAGCACAAGCTGGCTGAAAATTGCTGAAATAATAGGTTTAGGTGCCATTACCATAAAAAGGAAATGAGGGGTGATGCATATGTTAATTTGCTGGACTGCAGTTATAATTTCACTGCATATGTATATATGTATATATATTGCATATACATCTATATCTATATAGATATGTGTGTGTGTGTGTAGATAAACACATTGTAACATATACCCTGAATATGTAATAAAGGAGGAAAAACCTCATGTATAAAGGAGCATAAACCAAAGTGATATGATTTGAGTTTTTAAAAATTTGTTTTTGTAGTTGTCCTTTCTTTGTTTTTAGGCTACATCTGTAGCATAGTTTTATTTTTAACTGATTTTTTTCAAGTTTTTTCAGCATTATTCTTCTGTCTTCACCTAAAGCGAATATTGTTGAAAAATACAGGAATACTGCTTGTATGTTGTAGACATCACTGAGGTAATGGACTGTTATTTCATTTTTATATAATATGAAAAAAGAAACCTTTCAAACATGAACAGTGGAATAAGTGGCTAAAAATGCTTCCCTGATTGAATGTTCAGAAAGCCACGGCCTCCTTTTCCTTCGCAGGGCAGTTTTGTAATTGTGGTAGAAGCTTCATCGTGTAGTCAAGGTTCACAGTCATCTCAGCTAGCATTATCAGAATTAAGCACTTTGTTCAACTTCAACGCTGGAGTTATACATCTTTTCCTGTCACTCTGTAAGCTCAAAGATAGAAAATGAAACACACAGACTTTGGAGCCAAGCGGACACCCAGTGAGGACTCTTCCCATACTGAAAAACTTCCGCACAAGACAGCTGGAACTGAAAGCAGGCGCACTGCACCTGCACACTGGGACTGTTGGGTGTCACACAAGGCAACCCTTGAGGTTCAGACTTCAGGGAGTGGGTCTGCCTCCTCCACACATCTTTTACTCCCAACAACAAACACCCATCCATTTACTCCCTGAAGTTCAGTATCTTCCTTTGCAATTACTGAAGTAAGAAATCTGCACATATTCCTTCATTGCCGTTCCATTGTAGTTTGTAAAAGCAAAGAGGGATCCAGCTTATTGAGAATCCATCTGCCAGAGTTCTCTTGTCACACTGCCTGGTTCCTGCTTGTAATTGCTCAAGAGTATTGACTTGTTCAAAACAAGCTGTTCATATATTTATCTCCTTACATGTTTGCTCCTTTCTACACATTACCTGATGCCATCCTGCCATTTACAGGGAAATGCTCTGCTTTTCATGCTAACTGGTTATTGCTGCCTGTTTTTCTGTCTGTATCTAGGGGCAGTGTAAGGATAATGAAAAGAAATGTTTGACAAGTTCTGAGTCAAAAGAGCCATACTGATTCTTTCTAAGTCATCTCTGACAACATTAAAGTCACAAAGAGATATTATAGCAGCGTTTTTTTTAAAAAATATTTTTCACTTACAAAGAGTCATGTAAAGCGTTTATGAAAATGTATTTAGATGTTAGAAATTTGACTTATTAGTCATTTTGACAAGAAGTATATGAGATAAGGAATATGATAACATTTAAGAAAAATATATAATTGTCTAAAAGTTCCATTTTGTTCAATGTCTTGATTGAACTCGGGTCCTTGCACTTGCAAGGCAGGCCACCGAACCGCTGAGCTAAATCCCCAGTCCCTGTTCAATATATTTTCTATTAATATCTCCTTAGGTTTCTACCTAAATGATAGGCATTGATTGTGTATTTAAAGTTTTTAGTAAATACTTCTGTTTATTTATCAGGTATAAAGTATATCAGATGAAAGACATGATAATTAAACTTTAAAATGTTTAAATTATTAACATACCCAAACACATGCAATACCATACACCTGTGTATATAAGTAGATGTGTATGCAAAATGGTGGAATTAAATAAAGTACTTGAACCTCAGTATACATTGAGATCCTTCCACCCACAGCAGACAAAAATACAATAATATGCCAAACACAGTAAGAGGATACTTCAGAATGTAATGAAAAGAGCATTTTCTAGGTCTTTCCTGTGAAATGTGAAAGAAAGAATTCTTGCTGCAAATATAGACTCATAAAAAACTTATTGATGTTCTTTGAAAATGCTTACTTTTGAAACAGAATAGCTGGATGATTTACTTTAACCAAAGTAATTCAATAAAAGATCAATGTATGCTTTCCTTCCAGGTAGCTGTCTAGAATAACAACATCTTTATTAAAATATTTGCACTTATGCCACAATTTCAAAAACTTTTTAACATTTAAAGAATTAACTGTGTGGAAGTCTAGGCCTTTGTTTCCACCCTGTGAAAGAAATACAGTGCTTCTTTCTCTAAGTAGGAAAAAACAAGTATGAAAGAAACTATAGATCAAATATGTTACTTTGAATTGCTGGGAGGATGATAGTTTTTCTGTAGTTAAGATGAAACATTGTAACAGGAAGAGTTAAGATAGAGAAGAGAGTAGACTAAGTAACTGAAAATAATTGAAAGGATATAAATTGACCTTTGTTAAAACTAACGGTGGAGCTGGGAAAAGTCAAGATCTGTTAAGTAATTCCTATTTCTTTAACTTTTATTCAGATTATGCTTTCAAAATTTACCTGTACCTCATTGCATTTCTTTATTTTGACAGCTAGACTAGATCCTGAGCTTTCGTTTTGAAAAACTCGAGGGAGTTTGATTGAAATGGAATATGCAGCCATAGATCAAAAAAGTATTTATAGTTGAGAGAGCACCTGAACTTGAATAGCTCTAAAAAATTAGACGGAATTTAAAAGTAGTGGACTAGAAAACAAACTTCAACACCAAACAAAAATAAAACTATGAAAAGCAAAATAAATGCTAAAATGCTGTAATAGCTCTACTAATTAGAAGTTTCAGAGGCAGCACCTAATTTCTGTGTATTACACTTCCAACATACAGCACTATAATAGCTAGCTCATAAACACTAACAAAACAGAAAAATATATTTTTTCCATAATTAGTTGGTCATATGTCTGGCTTTAACAAGAAGCCGATATAC
>NW_022900915.1:29400148-29410876 GCF_012274545.1 Fukomys damarensis | reverse complement strand
CAGGGAGTGTGTCTGCCTCCTCCACACATCTTTTACTCCCAACAACAAACACCCATCCATTTACTCCCTGAAGTTCAGTATCTTCCTTTGCAATTACTGAAGTAAGAAATCTGCACATATTCCTTCATTGCCGTTCCATTGTAGTTTGTAAAAGCAAAGAGGGATCCAGCTTATTGAGAATCCATCTGCCAGAGTTCTCTTGTCACACTGCCTGGTTCCTGCTTGTAATTGCTCAAGAGTATTGACTTGTTCAAAACAAGCTGTTCATATATTTATCTCCTTACATGTTTGCTCCTTTCTACACATTACCTGATGCCATCCTGCCATTTACAGGGAAATGCTCTGCTTTTCATGCTAACTGGTTATTGCTGCCTGTTTTTCTGTCTGTATCTAGGGGCAGTGTAAGGATAATGAAAAGAAATGTTTGACAAGTTCTGAGTCAAAAGAGCCATACTGATTCTTTCTAAGTCATCTCTGACAACATTAAAGTCACAAAGAGATATTATAGCAGCGTTTTTTTTAAAAAATATTTTTCACTTACAAAGAGTCATGTAAAGTGTTTATGAAAATGTATTTAGATGTTAGAAATTTGACTTATTAGTCATTTTGACAAGAAGTATATGAGATAAGGAATATGATAACATTTAAGAAAAATATATAATTGTCTAAAAGTTCCATTTTGTTCAATGTCTTGATTGAACTCGGGTCCTTGCACTTGCAAGGCAGGCCACCGAACCGCTGAGCTAAATCCCCAGTCCCTGTTCAATATATTTTCTATTAATATCTCCTTAGGTTTCTACCTAAATGATAGGCATTGACTTAGTATTTAAAGTTTTTAGTAAATACTTCTGTTTACTTATCAGGTATAAAGTATATCAGATGAAAGACATGATAATTAAACTTTAAAATGTTTAAATTATTAACATACCCAAACACATGCAATACCATACACCTGTGTATATGTGTAGATGTGTATGCAAAATGGTGGAATTAAATAAAGTACTTGAACTTCAGTATACATTGAGATCCTTCCACCCACAGCAGACAAAAATACAATAATATACCAAACACAGTAAGAGGATACTTCAGAATGTTGAAAAGAGCTACCAAACACAGTAAGAGGATACTTCAGAATGTAATGAAAAGAGCATTTTCTAGGTCTTTCCTGTGAAATGTGAAAGAAAGAATTCTTGCTGCAAATATAGACTCATAAAAAACTTATTGATGTTCTTTGAAAATGCTTACTTTTGAAACAGAATAGCTGGATGATTTACTTTAACCAAAGTAATTCAATAAAAGATCAATGTATGCTTTCCTTCCAGGTAGCTGTCTAGAATAACAACATCTTTATTAAAATATTTGCACTTATGCCACAATTTCAAAAACTTTTTAACATTTAAAGAATTAACTGTGTGGAAGTCTAGGCCTTTGTTTCCACCCTGTGAAAGAAATACAGTGCTTCTTTCTCTAAGTAGGAAAAAACAAGTATGAAAGAAACTATAGATCAAATATGTTACTTTGAATTGCTGGGAGGATGATAGTTTTTCTGTAGTTAAGATGAAACATTGTAACAGGAAGAGTTAAGATAGAGAAGAGAGTAGACTAAGTAACTGAAAATAATTGAAAGGATATAAATTGACCTTTGTTAAAACTAACGGTGGAGCTGGGAAAAGTCAAGATCTGTTAAGTAATTCCTATTTCTTTAACTTTTATTCAGATTATGCTTTCAAAATTTACCTGTACCTCATTGCATTTCTTTATTTTGACAGCTAGACTAGATCCTGAGCTTTCGTTTTGAAAAACTCGAGGGAGTTTGATTGAAATGGAATATGCAGCCATAGATCAAAAAAGTATTTATAGTTGAGAGAGCACCTGAACTTGAATAGCTCTAAAAAATTAGACGGAATTTAAAAGTAGTGGACTAGAAAACAAACTTCAACACCAAACAAAAGTAAAACTATGAAAAGCAAAATAAATGCTAAAATGCTGTAATAGCTCTACTAATTAGAAGTTTCAGAGGCAGCACCTAATTTCTGTGTATTACACTTCCAACATACAGCACTATAATAGCTAGCTCATAAACACTAACAAAACAGAAAAATATATTTTTTCCATAATTAGTTGGTCATACGTCTGGCTTTAACAAGAAGCCAATATATGCATCCATCTATTAAGACTTCTGATAGCCTTTTCTTGTTTACAGAGTGAAACATTGATCAGAATCAGCCTTAAGGTCTGTAAATGGACTCATAATTAGTAAATACACTTGCTGACATTGCTCTTAAAAATCTAAGTGTTCACTTTAAAAGTCAAGAAAAAATGAGTTAAATAAAACAGGACATTTTGGTTAGACTTGCAAGAAGTCTATGGCCCACCAGAATGTGGCCGCTCCTTACTTAACAAATTTAGTGATTTATACATTTATAAATGAAGGCACCTCAAATGTGTGTCCCACTGATTTCAAGTCACCCAAGCTAAAGTATGAACTAAACAACATTTTCTAAATACTGTTAACCAAAAGAGAGGAACCCAGTGCCAGGGATTTAGCTCAGTGGTGCCTTTGCCTGATTCACAAACACAAGGACCCAAGTTTGATCTCTGGTACAAAAAAAAATTTAAAAAACAACGAAAAGGAAAGAGAGGCCACCCAAACAAGAGTTTTACACAACGGTTGATACTTTTTAAATCATATTTATTACCAATTGGGTTATACATAAGGATCACACTCCCCATGGGAAGTTTATGCTTGTATGAAGGCACCTCAAATGTGTGTCCCACTGATTTCAAGTCACCCAAGCTAAAGTATGAACTAAAAAACATTTTCTAAATACTGTTAACCAAAAGAGAGGAACCCAGTGCCAGGGATTAGCTCAGTGGTGCCTTTGCCGGACTCACAAACACAAGGACCCAAGTTTGATCTCTGGTACAAAAAAAAAAAATTTAAAAAACAGCGAAAAAGAAAGAGAGGCCACCCAAACAAGAGTTTTACACAACTGTTGATACTTTTTAAATCATTTTTATTACTAGTTGGGTAATACATAATGATCACACTCCCCATGGGAGGTTTATGCTTATACACATATATCTCGTTTTTCACCCTCTTGTCCCCGCTCCCTCACCCTTACCTCAATCTTTTCATGCCCTTTATATTTGCAAAATATCTGTCCTCCTGCTTCTGATCATTTTTCTTTTACTGTGCTCTTTATTTATATTTTGGGTTTCTAAGAAAAGAGAAAGCAATTACAACCAGAGGAGCAAACCTTGATATTTAAGTTGCACATTTATCTGTCCTGTCATCATCACTTATGTGACAGTGAATTTTTACGAAATTTCATTGATATTGATGAGTGTTTGTCATTTTGAACTAGAAGATTTGAGCAGTTCTGAGAACCATGAAACTTTTACTATTGGTGTTTTAAATTAAGAGCTATTTAAAACAAATGCAATTCATTCTGTTTTTATTTTAACCTTACAAAATTTTATAAATTTTATGAGGTTTAAAAACGCCCTAATTATGCTTAAATCATATAGTTTAGCAGCATTTTGCTTGCAAACTAAATTGTATCCTAGATGATGATGAAGCATCACACAGTAAGTCCTTTTTGCTACTCAAAAAGTGTAATTTGTTAAACACTGGAGAATATATTCATGTGTAAGCACATGAAATGTTTTCAAAAATATCAGTGGGGCATTCGCTGTATAGAACTGTGTATTTGTCACATTAAGTCCCTATAAAAGCTAAATATAACACATTGCAAAATATAGGTTAAGGAATGGCTTTAAAATTAGGTATATAGACTAAAATCCCTTTGAATATGTTCTGATTAAACAATAGCATTTCTGCAGATTTAAGAAAAGTTTTTCCATTTTTGTTTTTGTATGTTTGTTGTACATAATTATTAAATTCCCTGTGGGTGGGTGGTACATGTACATATCACATCTCAATTTTTTTTAATCTGCTTTTCCTCTCTTCCTTCCCTCCTCTTTCTATTTCTTGGACCCCTTCCTTTTGCAAAATATCTATCTCCTTTTATCATATTGTCAACCTTTTATTTTGCCCTTTATTTGTATTTTAGATTTCTCACTTAGTGAAATCATGTGATATTTAAGCTTTTATGTCTAATTTATTTTAGTTAACATTAGGGTCACACAACGTATCTATTTTCCTACACATGACTCAAGTTTATCCTTCTTTGTGGCAGAGTAGTACTCCACTGTGTATAAATACTATATTTTTTAAACTATTCATCTCTATGCAGACATATAGCCCACTTTCAAAGTTTAGATATAATGAGTTGTGTTGCCAAAAACATGAGTATGCACATTTCACCTTAATATAATGTTTTTTAACTCTTTCAGAAAGATACCTAGATGGGGCATAGCTGGGTAAAATGGACTTTTCATTTTTAGTTTTTGAGGGAATCTCTATAAGTTTAGCAACTTTTCTCCTACATTCCTTTTCCTCAAGATGTTCTCTTTCACCTCAAACATTCAGCAATGGAATATTCAACTATGGGCTAAGACCTCTGAAATTGTACACCAAAAACAGAAAATGAAATTGTACACCAACAAAACAGAAAAATGAATTAAACTGTCCTACTTCAAGATTTTTGTCAGATATTTAGTCACAGCTATCAAACATTCACTAAATGCATATAAATAAATATATGACTGGAAAAGTATAGAGAGATATAAATAGGACAAATTTTAAATAAAATGTAACATGAAAATGATGCCATCTCAAGTAGAGTAATATGTTGGGTATGATTTTTCATTTTTACATTGGGCAGACACTAAATTTTCAAGTGGAAAAATAGTAGTCATGGAAATGTCATTTTATCAGCAAAAGGAGCACACATAAATAAGAAATTTAAATGTAAAAATATATGCAGTATTAAAAAAATATATGAGTAAATAACTATATCCTGTACCAACAAAAACATTTTTATATCTATATTTCTTGTCTTTTTTAAACTGTGATTAAAAATCAAGAAGCAATAAAGAAAAACTGATACATTTAATCACAAAAAAGTGTATTTTAAAACTGAAAACAGACTCTATATATAAAATATAAAAGAACAATGACTAGTTCAAAAATATTTATTTCACCTGTTAACATTTAAATAATTTCTAAAAACGGGAAATAAGACTAATCCAATAAATCTATTGGAACATTGGCCCGAAATGGAAAAAGGAATGACTGCAAAAAAGAAATGCAAATGAAAAGTCCAAGAGAGAGGAAAGGAATAGGGGAAAAAGGACCCAGATATATCATGTACAGGTACAAACTGCCAATGATGAATGTTATCATAATGTGTGCCTAAAATGAACCAATAAACTTTCAGGAGAATGAAAAAAAAAAAAAAGAAAAAGGAAATGCCAAAGCCTATATCCTAGACAGGAAAATTAAACAAGTGCAGATGAGCCTTATCCAATAAAATACATATAATCAATTCTATTAAAATATTATACCCTTTCTTTAAGAATGGCGGGATCTAATAAGTTGAGTATACTTTGCTGCCAAAGCAGGAGAATCATAGGAGGACATAGAGAAAATTTTGAAGATATTTAGCCAAATTACCTATGCATTTCTTTAAACTAGCAGTAACAATTCTCGTAAACTTTATCAAATTTAAAAGAACTTTAAAAGTTTATGGGATAAAGCTCCTCACTGAACATTAATTGCTAATTCATTAATTAGTTAATTGTATTACTGTGGAGTTCATGAGGATTTCATTGAATCAAAAAACAAGATGGATAAAATACATTCATTGTGGTACCATTTTATGTTATATTTATGCTAAGTAAAATTGAGAGGGGCTATAACATATATTTGTACTCATGTTTATTTTCATTGATAAAATAGAGGAAAACTAAAGTAGTTATTAAAACATAACTATTATGATGGGAATAAGAAAAAGAGCCTAAGCAATGAACCTCTTTCCTAGTAGTAAGTTTATAACATTATTCTAAGTGGCTTTACAAATAGAGCATTTTCTGTATGTCCCTATTGGTATAAACATTATATATAAGAGCAACAATAGCAATATTTGAGAAATATAAGCTACTTGAGGAATCATCCTTCTACTGACTTGCTGCCTTCTCCCATAAACTAAAACAGGAGAAGTTGTAAGTGAATCCTGTGATATAATGGAATTTTGCTTTTTGGGTTTTTGTTGTTGTTGCTGTTATTGTTTTTCTTTGTTCTGGTAATGGGGATTGTAACAATAGCAATATTTGAGAAATATAAGCTACTTGAGGAATGATTCTTCTACTGACTTGCTGCCTTCTCCCATAAACTAAAACAGGAGAAGTTGTAAGTGAATCCTGTGATATAATGGAATTTTGCTTTTTGGGTTTTTGTTGTTGTTGTTGTTGTTATTGTTTTTCTTTGTTTGTTCTGGTAATGGGGATTGAACTCAGGACCTTGTGCTTGCAAAGCAGGCAGCAGAACCACTGAGCTACATCCCAGCCCCAACTGGTTATTGTATTGAGGGGCATACACTAAGACTGCCATATTTTTAAGTCAGAAATGAAAAGTTACACATAAATTTCTAGTGAAGTTCACGTCCATGGCTGACAACAAGCAAACACAGCAGTGTATTGAAGAGCAAGGAAAATTGGTAACCATCAGAAGTTTCAAGAAGTTGTTTTGATTATATAGACATATATTTTAAGACCTTATTCTTCCTATTTAAATGTTCCTAAGTCACTTTTCACTCGTTTTATTATAAGACCTATTTACCTCCAGAAATTTTTTATGAAAATAGCATGATAAAATATTCAAAGACTTTTTAAAAGCACTTTTACTAATGAAAGGGATTGCACAGTAGAAAGTGGATAACAAAAGCAAATTCATATGTATGTGTTATTTTGAGGCAATTAAAGTAAATTTGGGTTTGTTTTAGGTGAGGAAGCTGGTATGTGAAAATTTTTTAGAAATATGTTTTTAGGACCTAAACAAAACAGCAAGTTTTAAATTTCCACATAAATTAAGACAGTATATTTACACTACTGCAATACTTTCACATAGACCAGGGATCTATCCTGAATGTAAAATTTTAACTCATAAGCTCTCTTTTTAACAGTGAGTGCCTTAAACGGGTGCTGCTCTCCTCAGTGATGTCTCTGTAATGCTCACCTCAGTTGAAATGATTTATTACTACAACGTCTTCTTCATACAGAGTAGGTTATATACAGTACTAGTTTATTTCGATACATGCATAAATGCTTATCTTACCATGTTACATCCAATTACTATGTCTAATTTGTTGTTTTATGAAATTTTTTGTTCTCTTGCAAAGCGTTCAAGAATTTTTGTCGTAATCTTAAGGAAGGCCTATTTCTCTACCAATCATATCTCCATTGATTTTCATTTAAGTATCACAGTTCCTATATTGACTTGCTCTGAGCAAGGTGAAATATTTTTGAATGGTTTTTATTTGCAATTTATTCTTACACTAAGTGATTTAAAGAAGTCAAGATTTTAAATGCTATAGTATGATTATTTTCTAACTCTGTGAAAGCAAAAAATTTGCTGTATATATTTCCATTTTTTTCTTTGTATATTAAGGAGCTACAAGCATTGTTTTTAAATTAAAAATAACATTTGATTAGTATGTGACTTCAATCTACATTTCTAGCATAGTTTAACCTACTTACAAAATATTTCAGTATCACCTTACTGAAGTTTGTAAAACTATACTCAAATAGTTTCTTTCCTTACTTTTTGAAAATTGATTGTGCTCAAAAGTGACTTATTTGGATTTTCAGCTATGTTAATACGGCAGACTGAATATACTGAAAAACTTTTTCTTCTTAAATTTGTATCATATACATTGACAGTTTAAGTAAATTTACTACCAGAAATCTCCTATATAGTGAAATTCACATTTATACTTCAATCACAAATATAACTAATTATACTTTTGGATAATATCCTAGATTAGTACTTATAATGGCCATTTTCTATAATATCTGTTCTTAGATGAAGAACCAATGATTTTATAACTGGCATCACAAAAGAATGCAATTTAAATAACTGAACACCTCTTTTCATTACTCTCTGATGGAAGAGTCAATTAAAATATATTACCTAAAGCTGTACGTAGTGGTGCATGTCTGTAATTATGGCACTCGGAAGGCTGAGGCAGGAGGATCGCTGTGAGTTTGAGACCAGCCTGGGCTACAATAGTGAGTTTCAAGTCAGTCTCAACTACATAGTGAGACCCTGACTCAAAAACACCCTCCCCCCAAAAAATATGTACATATATTACCTATTTGTGGCTGATATCTCCATTGATTTTCATTTAAGTATCACAGTTCCTATATTGACTTGCTCTGAGCAAGGTGAAATATTTTTGAATGGTTTTTATTTGCAATTTATTCTTACACTAAGTGATTTAAAGAAGTCAAGATTTTAAATGCTATAGTATGATTATTTTCTAACTCTGTGAAAGCAAAAAATTTGCTGTATATATTTCCATTTTTTTCTTTGTATATTAAGGAGCTACAAGCATTGTTTTTAAATTAAAAATAACATTTGATTAGTATGTGACTTCAATCTACATTTCTAGCATAGTTTAACCTACTTACAAAATATTTCAGTATCACCTTACTGAAGTTTGTAAAACTATACTCAAATAGTTTCTTTCCTTACTTTTTGAAAATTCATTGTGCTCAAAAGTGACTTATTTGGATTTTCAGCTATGTTAATACGGCAGACTGAATATACTGAAAAACTTTTTCTTCTTAAATTTGTATCATATACATTGACAGTTTAAGTAAATTTACTACCAGAAATCTCCTATATAGTGAAATTCACATTTATACTTCAATCACAAATATAACTAATTATACTTTTGGATAATATCCTAGATTAGTATTTATAATGGCCATTTTCTATAATATCTGTTCTTAGATGAAGAACCAATGATTTTATAACTGGCATAACAAAAGAATGCAATTTAAATAACTGAATACCTCTTTTCATTACTCTCTGATGGAAGAGAGTCAATTAAAATATATTACCTAAAGCTGTACGTAGTGGTGCATGTCTGTAATTATGGCACTCCGAAGGCTGAGGCAGGAGGATCTCTGTGAGTTTGAGACCAGCCTGGGCTACAATAGTGAGTTTCAAGTCAGTCTCAACTACATAGTGAGACCCTGACTCAAAAACACCCTCCCCCCAAAAAATATGTACATATATTACCTATTTGTGGCTGAAAGAAAAGTGCAAAATGAAGGTTCTCTGAATAAATTAAGAAAATTAATTTAGCCCAATTATATTAAGCATAAATTAATATGATCAAAGAACTTCTTTATATGTACATACACTAAATAACTTTCTATTTATAAAAGTTACAAGTCTGAGTATATCCTTTTAATGCTAATATCTTTATAAATATGATGAATTTTTTGAAACTGGGAAACTAAAAAATTAATTTAAAACTAAGAAGGAAAAGAAAAGAAAACAATTTTTAAATAGACAGGAAATTCATTATACTTTTTTTGTAGAATAACAAAGCATTATTATTACTTGCACTGGAATTACTTCCTAGAATTTTATTTAACTGTTAAGAAACATTGAAAGAAACTGGGAATTCCTGTCTCTATAGATAATAAAAACTCAAATTTTAATTATATATGCCTATAACATGCTAATAAAGTTCACTTAGTAATAACATTATCCTTCTGTCCACTTTATATCATTTTGGATATCACACAAAGGGAAATATACAGAGACTAAAATAGAAAGAACAAGTGTACTCTTTCATTTACCAGCTTTTAACTTTGATTCAATATCCCTGAGCTTAAAATTGTTGTTATATGAGTAGGAGATCATCATAAGTTATGCAATTAACCATTACCCACAAGCCTTATATAAATTAATATTAAAAAGAGAGAAAAAACAAACTGGTGTATACACATATTTATGTACATACCTAAGAAACTCCTCGACCTCAGTAGCATATTAGTCTTATTAAGGAGGTTGTTTTACAGCAAAACACAGAGCACAATATCATTTTAAGGTTATGCACTGTGCACATTCTGACCTAGAGCCATCCATTCCTAGAACAAGACATACAACATTCCTGGTGTCCACAGCCTGTGGCCCAATGACTGAAGAAAGGGAAATTCATTAAAGACGTTATCACCTTGGG
Source organism: Fukomys damarensis (assembly GCF_012274545.1). NCBI lineage: Eukaryota > Metazoa > Chordata > Mammalia > Rodentia > Bathyergidae > Fukomys > Fukomys damarensis. Next base: position 29,400,713 of record NW_022900915.1, on the reverse strand, counting down.
TTGAGACCTTATTTCTATTAGAACCTTTAAGTTTCATAGAAGATTGAAGCCTCTACACTGACCATCTGATAAGAACAAAAAAGACATTTTGCAATTTTAAAATAATCTCTAAAAATGTTGATAAGCACATACACCATGCGGATGAAATGATGATAATCACCACATCTCCCTAAGCCTTAGAAGTGACTCTACTGTGCATAAGAAGATATTCAAATGCCCTCTCTGAGAAGAGGTCTACCCTCATGGTACTGTCCACCTTCTTTCTTGAAGGCATATTTTTTCTATATTCTTGATTTTCAATAAACTTTCTGTAGACTACTTCATAGCTGCCTACTTGTCTTGTCTGAATTCTTTCATGGAAAACATAAAGGACTGAGTAGTGAGGCTGATTCCTCTTGACTTTAGGATGTACCTTCTTGGTGACACTGTCGAAGATTCAGTATGTGAACTAGGAGACAATATTTTACAAAGATAGATACTTTATGAATAACATTTTATATGCTTTGAATCTATGATTAACGTAAAATGCTCATTCTGGGCTGGGGATTTAGCTCAGTGGTTCCAC
>NW_022900915.1:29380752-29397113 GCF_012274545.1 Fukomys damarensis | reverse complement strand
TTTTTTTTTTTTTTGTTTTCGGACCGGGGATTGAATTCGGGTCCTAGCACTTGTGAGGCAGGCCACCAAACCGCTGAGCTCAATCCCCAGCCCCCATTCATCTATTTGAATATAAATTCTAAAATAAAATGGAAAGAAGAATGAAAAGAATTGAACAAAATTAGAGGGTATTAATTTATTAAGTTTTCCCCCATGGATGAGGCACAATCTAACACCTACAATTTAAAGCAGAAGTATGTTGGGCTCACAGTTTCAGAGTACTCAGTTAATGGTCCATTGGCTCCAAAGCAGAAAGGTGTGGTACAGCAAAGGATCTTAAATTGTGCTGTTTGGGAAGCAGAGGAGGGAAGCAAACCTAAAGAGAAAGGCAACATGGTTCAAATATAAACTAAATTTATACCACCATGACCTACACAGACACACCTGTTATTTGCCTTGGAGGTTCCTACGTCAATTAGGATGATCATTAAGCTTAACTGTTAGAACTAAAAAGTACAATGTGGTGCTTAAGCTTCATTGTATGAACTTGAACAGCATGAGAGCTGTCCAGAGGATTAGTAAAGCACACTTGTGAGTGTGTCTGAGTCTATTATAGTATGCTTTGCTTATGACTATCGTTCCCCACCTCTTCTCTGACATTGTACTCCTGCTCTGCTTTTCAGCTACAATGATCTAAGAAGTGGTGCTCAGCCAGACCATTCTGCCATCATATTTCTGCCTTGGAGCCAGACAACCTTAGACTAAATCCCCCAAACTGTGAGCATAGTTAACCCTCTTCTCTTTGAAATTTTGGGTGTGGGTATAGCGCTTCAGTGATGGAAAAAATGACTAAAACAGAAAGTTGACATGAGAAAGTGGGTTCTATGCTCTATTTCTGCCCATGTTGAAACTGGTTTGCAGGTGTTTGGAAAGCTTTGGTGATGAAAGCTAAAAAAGTCTTTGAAAGCTGTAAGCTCAGCTTACTGGAGAGTTTAGAGTCCCCAAAATATTAAGAACGTGCACAGTAAAGGCGAAGCTCATGAAGTTTCAGACAGAAATAAGAAACATAGGGGAAACTAGATTTAGTTTGTTTGTGGTACCTTCTGCTAAAGAATGTTTTCAAAAAAAAAATTTTCCCCATGTTTTGAAACTAGTCAAAGGTTAAACTTAAAGGCAGTGATCTGATTGATCTGCTACTGGAAATTTCAAGGCAGCCCAATATTAAGGGCATGGCATGGATACTGCTGGATGCTCTTAGCCAGATTTGAACCAAGAATTAAGAGCAAAACACAGTGCAGAAAGATTTGAACTTAAGATTTATTTTTTTTTTTGAGATAGAAAATGTATGTGAAAGTTATGGCCAAAGTACTTGTAGTTCCTTAAAAAAATAGTCAAATAAAAAGAAAACAAAATACTTTATACAAGGATAAGAAAGGAAGATGCCATCATAGAAACTGATCAGATAGTAAACACTGCTGACTCAAGAGTTCAAAAGCATAAACATTTAATTTAAGAATAAAATGCCTGGGATCCCTTCTCAAGAAAGGCTTCCTATGGAATTGATCTTTTGGTATTTACTTCACCATACTCAGCCATCTAGGCACTCAGAACTCCTGCGGTCTTAATCCAAGGGAGCCTGTATGCTGCAAAAGCTGGCAGCAGGGTTTAGAATTGCCCATGTGGTGCTGGATGTTCAGGGGAGAGTTGTGGAATCATGGAGGCTTTCACCTAGATTTCAGACAAGGCCTGGGAGGCCAGGCGTTGTGTCTTTAAAAAGTGGCTGGGTAATGTTGTGGGAGTAAAGCTGAAATGCAATGGAATCTCCCAAAAGTTGCCAATGACAGAAACATAGAACTCCTGCCAAAGGACGCTGCAGCTGAACGAGTGAGCCAGTCAGTGAGAGCGAGTGAGCTGAATGTCAAGGCCAGGAGGTGGGCACCCAAGTCTTTTTTTACGCAGATCTCACCACCATGTGCCCTGGATGATAGACGCACAGACACAGAACTTACTATTTGCCCTACAGTGGTTCCATCTTGCTTTGTTTCTATTTTGTTCTATCCCTCACCCCTACTTTTGCAATGGAAATGTTTACTCTGTGCCATTATATCATGGAATCATGTAAAGATTTTTGTTTTTGTTTTTGTCTATGGTCCACAGCTAAGAGTTTACCTTAACAAATTTTAACCTGAACTTTTAAGAATACTGAACCTACTGACACTTTGGAGAAGAGATTCTTCTGTTTCGGTTTCACACAAATGTTAATCAATTTGATTGAGAAACATCAAATTGAATAGAATAATTGTAGGTGTGGCTGAAGGGATTTACTGAAAACAAGACCTATCCTGGGTTTAAGTGGCACCAACCAATAGGCTTGGAACCTGAGTGGAATAAAAAGACGAATGAAGAAGGAAGGCTTGCTTCTATATCTTCAGAGAAGTTCCAGCCTTCACCCTCGCATTGGATGTCATTTCCTGGCTTCCAGTGCTGACTTCTACATGCTCCATCACAGACCTCTCAGGTTTCTGGGGCACACCCTTCAGCTTCCTGATAAGGACTTGCGTGGGGCACTACAGTGAGCTTTAGGCCTTTGATATTTAACTGAATCCTTCAGATCTCCAGCCTGCAGTCAGCCCTTTTGCATTCTTTTTCACCTAACTGCAGGCAGCCATTGTAAGTCCAGCTTATAAATCCTTATATATGTACACAGTAAAGCTGTAAAAAGAATAATTCATTCTGGAAACATGCTTCTTTCCAGAGCACCCAAAGCACTTGTATATCAGAAAATTTCTCCATAATAATGGGAACTCAGAAGGTTTGTTCCAGAGCCAAAAAATATTCATATAAAAATGATTGTAATGCTGTAATCAGATATAAAATAATAAATAAAATATAAATATAAAGGAAAATAAGCAAATTAACCTTCACTGACCTTTGAAAATCTTCATGGGTGGTGTGAGGGAGACAAGAGAGAGGAGGGTTACTGTGTAGGACAGCTTTTACTAGAACTGACAGAGTCACTTATCTCTTGGCTCAATGGAATCTTATTTTCATGTAACTTTAACAACAAACTTAACTAATGACACTTCATTTCACCTCCATTTGAGATTTTCTTAGAAGCGTGACATTGCATTGCTCTTAAACAGATTCATTGCTGTTGCTGATGGGTCTTATGTGGGTGGTGCTTTTCTACGGAATTTTGCACCATTTCCCATACAGTGATACCTCACTTCATAAACTCTTTTCCATAATTATGACTGCAAACTGAATTGGTCTTGAACCAAATCAAACTTTCCCATAATTTCAATATTGAACTTAACCACTGAATTTGATTAGTATTGGAAGACTTCACTCATTTATCAAGTTACAATTTATTACAAATGTTTGCTCATCTTGTCAAACACTTGTAGAAGAAGTTACAACTCAAGGTTTTATTGTGTAGCGTATTAAACCTGTTTCTCTAGTGAGAACTGATATGACAGAATAGTTGTATTAAATTAGGTAAAATTATTAACATGATAACTATTTTGTCATTTAAGGTGCATAGGTACCAAATTGACAAGGGATAGGATACAATGGTTAAGGTTATCAATTTGATTAGCTAGCAAGCAATGCAGGTTATTGGTAGAGAAAACTTCTAGATAAGTCAGAATGGATTATGAAACCATTCTGGTGGCCTACATCTGATACTTTTTTCTCTGTCTTTGTTCTCTTGCTCTGCCTCCTTGCCATTTATGAAGTAAGCAGCTATACTCCATCACACCCTTCCACCACGATGTTTCTACTTTAGAGCCAGGCAAACACAGACTGAATCCTCTGAAACCATGAGCAAAATTAAACCTCCTTTAAGTTGCAAAAGTTGGGCATTTTGTCTCAGTGAAGTGAAAGTCATTAGTACACAAGCATAACAAAAAACTAAGTTTCAAATATTTATAACAATGAATACTAATGCAACAATGGAGTTAATGAAATGATTTGGAACTCAAATGGCTACTACACTAATCTCTTTAAAACTCAGTCTATAAAAGTTCTGTTATATATGTTTGGTCTCATAAAATACAATATAATGCCCCAAATGAAGAACATGATAAATATGTTATGTATTCATTTGCTTGTTTCAATATTCAGGAGGTTGAAGAATAGATGGATGGAAATCCAGTATGCTTGCTGGTATATTGAATCCATAGAAAGTCTCCAATGAAGTTTTCTATCTTCACAGACTGTAATTAAAATTTATCTTTGTATATTTTAAAAATATATCCCATAATAGTTTTCTTAAACAAATTGGTAGTTTGTAGTAAACCAAAATGTTATTGAGAAAGAAATTGTGAAAATGTAGAATATGAAACGTTGCAACAGTAGCCATAACTACAAATCCAGATGTGCTGTTACTTACCTGTATGACCTCGAGAACACTTCTTGAAGCCTACAGTTATCTCATTTAAAATGCAAACAAATCGGGGCTGGAGATTTAACTCAATAACACTTACAAGCACAAGGTCCTGACTTCAATCTCCGGTACTACAAAATAATAATAATAATAATAAATACATAAATAAAAAATAAAAAAATAAAATGCAAACAAATCAATGTGAATTTTCCAGGAGTCTTTTTCATTTTTGAAACTCAGAGTATAAAATTAGTTCTTTTAATTTTTATATTAGCTAAAGACTAAATGATTTTTCAAATTATAGAAATTTTCATGGAAGATTTCCTTTCCTTAAACTTGAATTTTCATCTTTATAACTGTAGTAATTATCTCTAAATAAACAGAAGATTATGTTTCTTGCAACATGTTTTTAAGTCTTTTTGAAAAAAGAACAATGAGATATAATTGACAAAAAGGAAAAGGAAATAAATATATAAATACTTTCATTTTTCCACAGCATAAAATATTGCTCTTACATGGTCTATGTTAAATGTTTTTATCTCTTTGACATTAAACTCTATTCTTAAATGTAGTAACTTTAACAGGTGATTATTACATTATAATCATGCCTGATAGCGTTAGTGAAGTTTCAAAACTGATATTTATATTCACATGGATTTTTTTGTTTGTTTGTTAGAATTGTTTTCAGTTTTAGTATTTTCTTTAGAGTTGATCTCTAAAAGCAAATTATACTAAAAAGAGAATTACCCTGCATGTTGTAAAAATTCCTGGTGCACACACTTAGTGAAAATCTTATAAAAGCAAATAAAAGTGAAATGTTCTACATGTAAATTGCATTATGAATGGGATTTTGGGTTGTTTTCTTTCTTGTCTTGTACCCTACAGATCTATTAAGTATTTGATGAGCCACAGAAGTGGTAATTTTGCTCTCCTAATCCAGGCAAATGGGCAAAAATAAAACCTCTTTGAACACTTTGGTCTAGTGGAAAAAGTGTATTGTCAGTGTAAACAACTCTGAATGAAGGTGTCTACCTGGTCCCAAGTCTCATTCATGTCCGAATTTTTTTGTACTAAGCTATATGACTTTCCAGTTTCAGCCATTTTATTCAGGTGACCCTGAGTTGTTTTTCTTTTAAGACAAAAATGTCTTATATATAAGTTGTTTTTTCTAATCTAAAACCTCAGCATTCAGGTTGAATTGCAATGTTGGCCCTTTGTGATAAATAAGTGGGCTTTGTGTTGCAATTTGGGCATTTAACTTTAAAAGCTTGGCCATCACTGGTGTGGGTTATATCCTTAGTACTACTACTACTACTACTACTAATATTAATAATAATGATAATAATAATAATGAGGAAGAAGGAAGAGGGGCAAAGAGGAGGTGTGGGGAGGAGAAGAATATTGTTGGTAGAACATGAATCTGCCTGAAGAGCCTTCTTAAAATTCTTGTTATAGTAACATAATTATTTTCATTGAGGGCCAGTCTAAAGTGTTATTCTTGCTTTTAGAAGTAATATTCAAATAAGGACTGATGGGAATGAATGGATAAATCTACCCACCAGCTTCCCCTACCTTGATTGACATCACTCAGTAGAGTTAATTTTCTCCCAGACTTCCTCCAGTTAGAAGCTCTATAAGTGTTCTGCATTGGTGGCTTTCTGTTCTGTGCAATTTTATCCTTACTATCTTATTAATGTCTTCAGAAATTTCTCTCCAAATTAAAAGCACTTTCACTCAAACCCTATATAAAGATTTAATTCTGGGTAGTCTACATTAAACAAGACCTTATTTATTGAAAAATTTTAAAAAATTAATACATGAATAACAATTATGAAATAAAACACTGTATTATAAAAACAGGAAATCTGGATTACAGTATAGGGACATAGAAGAAAACTATTCTTAATAGAAATTTTATTTTCTTTCAAATTCTTTCACAGCTCTACAAAAGCTTAATTTAACCTTCTGAGGCAGGTTAAAAAACAAAATCAAACAATTTTATTGTGATAAAAATAATGTTAGAGGTTTTTAGAAGGTCGTAAATGATGAATAATCAAATTTATGCTTCTTGGTCAAAAAGTCGTATATAATTTTAAACTCAATATGAAAGCCTTTGTCATTCCCTTACTTACTACAACTACTACTACATGTGCAGAAGCTGATGCTTAATTGTTCACTAGTTGCCTGCCAGGCCTCTTGCTAAACTGCAGAGTGTAAGCTAACATGATTTGAATTTTTTCCAAGGAAAGGAACATGGAAACATATCCTTATAGTCCTATTGTTAAACAGTGGAAGGACTGAATATATGTCCTTCAAAATTTCTTCTAAAAGTCAGAAATAATTATTTTGCATTTACTGCCTCAAATTATGCTTATAATTCAAACTGCTGCTCTTAAGGACTGAAGGCTAAAGGAACATGGAAACATATCCTTATAGTCCTATTGTTAAACAGTGGAAGGACTGAATATATGTGTCCTTCAAAATTTCTTCTAAAAGTCAGAAATAATTATTTTGCATTTACTTCCTCAAATTATGCTTATAATTCAAACTGTTGCTCTTAAGGACTGAAGGAATCCTATAACATAAAAGAACAGTTTTGTGATTATCAGTGAGAATTGAAAGTAAAGGACTTACACAGTGATGAGACGTTTGTTTAGATGTCTTCCCAAAGCCTCATCATTCATAGGTGATAGGTGGAGCTTTTCACAGGTGGCTAGATAGATGTAAAGTGTGTGACTATGAATTAAGGGCATATAATAACTGAATTAGTCCATAGATCCATTTAGCATAGTTCTTGGTATCAATAATGGGAAGCTCCACCCTGGATGTGGGTGAAACCAACAAGCAGGCATATAACCTGAATGGAATAAAATGGAAACAATGCTCACTGCTTTGTTGCCTCCTGTCTGCCATGCTATGGACCGTTTCTCCTATCCCATGCCCTTCTGCCATGCCTTCCTGACTTGAAGCCAACTAACTGTGCACTAAAATCTCCACAAACTGTGAGCTAAAATAAACTTTTTATTGTTTCATGTGTAGGTCATGAATATTTTGTCCCAGCAACATATTCAAATTTATAATTTAAATGAAATTTTTAAAAAGCATCGTAACCAAACTGTCTTAGTCACTTCCTTGTTGCTGAGACATAATACTTGACACATGCAACTGAAAGGAGAAAGATGTATTTTAGCTGAAACTTTCAGTCTATAGATAGTTGCTTCAAGTCAGGAAGGCATGGCAGAAGGGCCTGCGTGGAGGAAAGCTACTAGTGACATGGCAACCTAGAAGTAGACAGAGGGTAGGGAGGAGCTGGGGAAGGAGATAAACCCTTTCAAGCCATACTCCAGTAACCTGTGCCCTCTGAATAGACCCTCCCTCCTAACAGCAAACAAGCTATACCACCCCCACAATCCAATCACTTAAAAATAATCTAATTTATGAGGCTTTAGCATGACATCTGCACATAAACCATGACATTCTACCCCTGGCTTCCAAAGTCTCATGCATATATATTCAGGTCAAATGCGTCTAGTCCATCGAATAAGAGGCGGCTCTCATCTCCTATTCCCCGCAGGACGGGGTCCCCCCAGAGAGCCGCAATTCTACCCCTGGCTTCCAAAGTCTCATGCATATATATTCAGGTCAAATGCGTCTAGTCCATCTCTAAGAGTTTCCAAAGTCCTAATGGCTTTAGCACTCGAGAAAAGTTCACATCCAAAGTGTTCGCTGAAAGTTAAGGCAAGCTCTTAGCTTTGAGCCCCTCTGAAAAGTAAAAAAAAAAAATTAAATGCTGCAGGCATGCAATGACACGGGATAAACATTTCTCTTCAAAAAGAGAGAAAATGGGGAGTATAAACCAATAAGTTAAAAGGAAGATTGAAATCCAGCAGGATGAATATTAAATCCAGTAGCTCTGTGTTCAGAACACAGAGCAGTGGTGAGATCTAGACCTCACAGGGCTTGGGCAGACACACCCTGTGACACTGCCTGGTGTTATCTCTCACGGCTTCTCTCTTGGACTGGCTTTGCTCACGCCTTGAGGCTTTCTTCAGAGGTGCCACATTCCCAGCTTTCCACTGCACATTTGACTTCATTCTCATAGCTTCACGGCATTGCTCACTGAGGGGCACATTACCTGGTCTCCCAGGCCTTCTGAAATCTAGCTGGAAGCCTCCAGATCTCACAGTACTTATGTTTTTCATACCTGTAAAACCAGTACCATGTGGTTGATGTAAAGTTCTATAGCTAGCTTGAGCAGTAACCAGGCTTCCCTGTATCCTGGCTGTAGTTTTCTCTGAGTCCCTCAATAGGGAAGGACTGTAAACTGCAACCCAGGGAAAAATTATTTTTTCTGGGGTGGGTACTAGGGTTTGAACTCAGGACCTCACACTTTCAAGTCAGGAGCAGTGCTACTGAGTTAAAACCCTGGCCCAGAAATTCTTTAGATGGCTCTTCTGCAGCCTGATGCCTAGGATCTTTCTTCTTACAACATTGTTCTTCTACAACATTGCATTTTCAAACAGGTAAGGCCTTTTGAATTTCTGCAATACCCTCTTGTCATTTCTGCTATTGTCCTGTTGTAGAGTACAGTGCAACCTCATTTCACAAATATTTGAGAAACTAAACTGGATAAAACTTTCCTTGACTCAGACTAACTTAGCAAAATTCTGCCCCTGTGAAATTGTGCTTGTCTTCTCCCTCTCCCTGAGCTTGGCTCAATTAGAAGAGCCATTTAAAACTACCCTACCAGCTGCTTTGCCTCGTTGAGAGTTTTGCAGGCATGAGCCACTCTCAAACACCAGCTGACAATAAAGGGCTCAAATTGGGCTCAGAATGGTGGTAATTCTCTATAATCTCTCTTGATTGTGTAACACCAAGGTACCCCTGCCCTTGGCCTTTTTATATTGCTAATCTTCTTAGCACCTTCTGATCCAACTTTACAGGCTTTTGACAATTCATGCTATTCAAAACTTTTAAAATCACTTACCTGTTGCCTTTTACGCTTGATTCTCATTGTACATCTGGCTAAAAGCTCCCAATAGCATCCATGGCATAGCCTGATTGCTGAGGTTCCTTATAATTTTCTATACCAGTTGAACCTTAATTTTAATCTCTTGTAGTTTCAGGATTTGAGCAAAATGTAGACATGCTTTATGCCAGAGCAAAACTCACATGGTATAGTGACTACCTGCAAATGAAGCCTTTGTTCTCAACTCAAATCTCATGTTATGGTTTGTTTGTATGTCTCGCCAATGCCTTATGCAGTCAGAGGGCTTTTTCAGAGACAGCTGAATCTGGAATGTGCAACGATAGGATTAAGGGTGTGTCATTACTGAGTCCACTGATTGGTTTTCCATCACCCTAATCCTTGCAGTCTAGAAAATATAAATGGGGCAGAAAGATGCTGTTGAGGTCTGTTGTTGCTTTGCTATCCTTGGTCCTCCATGAACTGTTGCCCCTCTACCATGTGAGCTAAATAAACCTTTCCCCTTTTAATTTTAGGTGTCAAGTATTTTGTCTCAGCAAAAAGAAAAGTAACTAAGGTACTCCCTAAGTCTGGTATTTACTGGCTGCATTTCTATCAGAATTCTGAGCTGAGGTCCAACCAGAATCCTCCTCCAGTTTGGCTCATTGCCTTTTAGTATTTCTCCAGTCAACATTTCCAATCCTTTCTAAACACCTCCAGTGAACCAGTTGCAAAGACTTTTGAACCACATAATGAGGTCATATAACAGCAACAATACCATTTTTATGATGCCAAGATCTTTCTTAGTCACTTTACTTGTTGCTGGAACAAAATACCCAACAGCTGTAAATTAAAGGAAGCAGAGTTTATTTTGGCTCATGTTTGTAGAAGTTTCAGTCCATAGTTTGCTGGCTCCAAGGCAGGGTGGCACAGAACAGAGGCATGGCAAGAAATAGGTGCTCATGGCCTGGTAGTCAGGAAGCAGATAGGCTCATGGGAGAAGCATAACCCTTCAGATCACGGTCATAGTGACCTGTCACTTCTGACAGGGGCAATTCAGCTGTAATGCCACATACTCCAGTCACCTCTCAGAAGCCCAGCCTAAGATCATATGAAACTTTGGAGCTGGATATCTATATTTAAACCACAACACAGCCTTACACATTTTATTGTGGCATCAGAAATTGGATTAATACAAAACTATAGTGCTAGGCTTTAATATGCACCAAATCATTCAATTTACTATTCCTTTCAAACAGATACCATTATGTATACTTTCAATTAAAAAATTATAGTTCTTTTGGATAAATTTAAATTTTCTAGGTTCTTGTCCTACCTAGAATCTAGTAGAATCAGCATCCCAAATGAAAATTACATGATAACACAAGCAAATACTTTTTTGATAAGTTTGGTTAATGCTTTGTCAATTTTACTTAATTTTTCAAAGAAAAAAACTCTTTGATTCATTGATACTATGCATTATTTTCTTAGTCTCAGTTGCATTAACTTCTTCTCTGATCTTTATAATTTCCTCCCTTGTACAAGCTTTGGGCTTAACTTATTATAATTTTTAAGTTTGAGGTTTAACATTAGGTTGTTTATTTGAGCTCATTCTTTTTTTTTCTGATATGGGAATTCACCACTATAAATTTTCCTCACAAGACTGCTTCCATTGGATCCCATAAATTCTAGTGTGTGGTATTAACATTATTATTTAATTGTAGAAATTGTCTAATTTCTAGTTTCAACTGTGACCCACTGGTTGTTCGGAAGGGTGTTATTCAATATCCATGTGTTTATGAAGTTTTTGAGGTTTCCTCTTCTATTGATTTCCAATTGCTCTATTGCTTAATAATATACATGGGATAATTTCAATTACTTTGAATTTACTTAATCATGTCCTATTAGATAGTTTGCTGTCTGTTTTGGAGAAAATCCCATGTACAGCTGTGAAGAATGTATATTCTCATGTTTTCAGGTGGAACACTCTGAAGATATGTACTAATTCCATTTATTCAAAAGTTTAAAAGTCTATTTATTCAAGTTCTAATATTTTATTGTTGATTTTTTTATCTAGTGGACCTGCTTATTTTTAACAGTTGAGTATTGAGGTCCCTCATTACCATTGTATTAGTTCATATTTAATTGTTTTATTTCATTTAAAATTTGTTTTATATAGTTGGGTATGAAAGTACTTGACTCATATATATTTATGATTGTTATCTGTCCCTCTTGGATTGTTCCCTTTACAAGAGTGTAGGGGTCTTCTTTTTCTCTCTTAATCAGGCATGGTTTAAAATGCAATTTGTCTACAAATAACTACATTTGATTTTTTTCCTGATGCTTTTTGCATGTAGAATTATTTTCTATCTTTTGACTTTAGTTTATAAATTTATTTTTGAAATGAATGTATTTCTTGTATGTAGTATACTGTTGGGCCTTGCTTCTTGATCGATTCTGTCAATCTTTCTTTTGAGTGGTGAATGGAAATTAACATTGATGGTTATAAGTGATATGTATTGACTTTTCTTTGTCATTTTATTTTCCTTTTGTTAATTGCCTTTTTCCCTTTCTGTTAAATTGTTAACCTTGCCTGGTGGATTCATTCTGTTGGGGTTCATGGAGTTGTAGCCCCAGTTATTTCTTTCTAGAATATCCTTTCTAGAAATTTGGAGTGCTGGTTTGGTGATTATGAATTTCATCAGATGTTATTTGTCATAGAAGTATCTAATTTCTCCACTACTTTTGAGATAGTTTTGTGGGGGACATCAATCTGGGTTGGAAGTTGTTTTCTTTTAGGGAGTACAGTGAACCCCCATTTACTACTTATACAAATTACCTAAATATTAACATTTTGCTACATTATTTGTATTATTTTCTATCCATTTATATGAATAATTGTGTGCATTTCTGTTTGTTTATATTGTTATATTAGGAAATACTTAATTCCAAGCTCTCAGTGATTTGAAAGTTTGTGTTCAGAAGTCTACTATGATTCTTATGGGTTTTCCTGATTTTTTATTTCTCTAGTCACTTTTAATATTCTGTTCTTATATTGAATTTCTTGAATCTTAACTACTACATTCTCTAGTTTAGATTATTTTGACAATGGATAATTGGAATTCTATATGCCTCATTTATCTGTATATCAAATTCTTTTTCTCTGCTTTGTAAGTTTTCTGTCATTTTATTTGTGAACAGTTTTTTGTGCCATTTGTGCTATCTTCTGCTTTTTCATTGACTTTGATTAATTTTATGTTATTCTTGTTTTGCATCATTTGACAGTTGTTGGAATATATTTCATGGTCTTTTGCTATTTTTAAGAAACCTTTCTTTTCATGATAGCTAAGCACAATCCTTTCTTCTATATCTGATATTCTGTCTTCACATTGGCTCATTCTGCTGTGCATATTTTCAATACATGATAACTCAGTTTAAGGAATATACTCATACTTTAAAATAACTGTTCTGTGTGCTCAAAAACAAGTAATTGTGGTATGAATATAAACAAAGGATAATTGTGTTTATACTTGGAATGTCTTCTTTCTAGAAAATATTTACTAAATTATTTAAACAGAAAGATATCACATCGATCATTTACACTCACATGATTCAAACTAATATAAACACACAGAAATGCACATAATTATTCATATAAATAGACAGAAAATAATACAAATCACATAGCAAAATGTCAAACTTTAGGTAACCTGTATAAGTAGTAAATGGGAGTTCATTGTATTGCTTTTCTAATTGTTCTATAACTTTGAAATGGATTTTTAAATTAAATTATCAAATACATATAGGTAAACTTAAAAGTGAGAAATAAAAAAAATTAATTAAAGATATTTTAACATATTTAATTAATATTGTTATGAGTTAAAATTTTATTATTTCACCAAATCTTACATGTTTTAAAGCTCAAGGAGGTTAGGGAACAGATTTTTTTGATTCAGTTTAAATCACATGAATGATAGTTTATTAATGAAATAAAAGCAAATAATTCTAAATCAATAACCTCAATGTTATGGTTTGTGTTTAGAAGATTCCCCAAAGCCTCATTTGGTCATAGATGGGCTTTTTCAGAGGTAATTGAATCTATAATGTATGATGCTCAGATTGATTCATGGTGCAATGCTGTGATCAAGGCACTAGGATTAAGGATGTGAGTGCTACCCACCCTAAGTAGCCCAAATATGATAAGAGGGATAGAAAGAGCTGTGGTGATCCCTAGCTTGCTTGCTTTTTACCTTCTACCCACCATGAACTGTTTCCCTGCAGTACCTGTCTGTGATGTCATCCTGCCTTGAAGCCAGCAGATTATAGACCAAAACCTTTGCAATTTTGAGCTAAATGAACCTTTCCCCTTTAAATGTAGTGTTGGGTATTTTGCCTCAGCAATAAAAGAACAGTAACTAAGACAAAATTTGGTCCCAGACAAATGGGGTCATTGCTGTGACTGTACCTGAACATGAAGTTTATCTGCCTTCAGAGATGGCTTGTAGGAAAGAGTAAGAGTTAGGGAAGGTTTGTTCATACCAAACTTGTTTACTATCATGGCCTTCACGTTTGTTCTTTTTCCTATGTTTCTCTCCTTCGAGACACTGACAGGGCTTTCGTCTTATCAGCACACTAGCAAAATGTCATTTTCTTCCTGATATATCTCTAAGGTCTCACTCTAAAACATTGTGTTTTTTTCTTTTCTGAAACAATGTAGTTCATTATGTATTATCTGTTCCTCTTTCAAAGACACCTAGCATAGAGAAGGATTAAAAATAAATGAGCAAATCTTCAAATCTAACCACAAATCCAATAATATAACTACTGACTTCACCAGATATTTTATTTTGTATTATCCACCTGGATGCTGTACCAATAATTATTCAGGAATTAGTTTCACATTTATAAATTCCCAGGATAAAAATCATGAAATAAAATGAAGCTAATACTCTTATTTCTAAGTCTGTTTTTTCTGAATCTTAAGTCCTTAATTTTTTTTTTTTTTTTTTTTTTTTGGCAAAAAGGCAGTAACTGATAGAACAAAAAGGGAATGTACCTGTGCACTACTGAGCAGAAGCTGTGCTCTGGACTTTGTGCTACATGGAGTGAGGTTGAAAATGTACTTGTACTTTATATTTCAAGTGAGCACTGAAACAGATGTGTTAATGTCAAATTTGGAAGAGAAAAATTCAAAATGTAATTAGTTCTGGGGGGAGAAATCACACAAACATTTTACAAATTAAATTTCCTTTATCTTCAGTGTACATGCATACACATACACAAATACTACTTCAGGAAGGAAACTGAATTGTTTTTAAAAATTCTATAGAAACAATGTAGCATGATAAAATTTGGAAAATAAAAATATTTGTTACACAATTTAGGCAGCTATCCAAAACTCTAGGAGCTGGAAATTAGATAACTGAATTTTCTTTTTCTTTTTCTTTTTTTTTTTTAAATTTTATGAAATCCACATTGTTCCTGGCTGAGTTGCAGTTTGAGGTACTGATTTACATGCATCTGCCAAATTTGAAATTGATCTCAGAATATCTAATTTGGATACTTTAAAGAATTTGGAATCTATCTTATTAAAATGGGAAATTAAAATAAAATGAAATTTAAAGTATTTTGGCTGTTTTGCTATCATCTTCTCTCTGTCTGCTCCATCCTGTGCTGCCACAGTAAAATCTGTTCTGCTCAGCTCTACCTAATTTGCTGATGGAATTGGAGTGTGCATTTTCTGTTTCTATTGAATTAAAATAGGAAGAAATAATGGACTCTATTCACAATCTCTGGGCTCTGCTTAAAATCAGACCACCTCAGTGGGAGCTCTGCCATACCTGGCTGCTTTGTTTCAGTTCTGCTTGACTGCAAGTTGGCTCTATGATGTATTCTGCTTATCCAGCTTGTTTTGCTTGGTTGTTTTATGAATAAGCATCTAATTCTTTCTGTCTTAGCTTTATTGAAAAATCCTGCACCACTTTTGGTTTTGCCAGCCAGAAGAGCAAAAGAGATTGTATTGAAAGCAAAGGCTGGAAGGAAATTTGATAGCTTTAATGAATAAATAATGAGTTTTATTTTAAATGAATCATGCATGCTTTGAAAAAAACACTCTTAAGTGTATCTAATTGGGAAAAATTAATGCATATCTAGTCAGACAATATGGTTTATGATTTTTTTCTACATTGAAATGTGTGGGAAAGCAAAAATTAGTCTAATTATGGTATAAGTTTCAAGATAGGAATATGAATTACAATGGTATAAGCCCATTAACCCAAACTGTGATTATTTTATTCAACTTAATGGATGATCTACTGCAATTTCTTACTAGAGGATAATGAGATGGCATTTGGTCATGTGGCTCTGGAGGAAGGATTTATTTGTAAACCTTCCATTCCTGTTGACTTTCTATTTATCTTTACTGTGGTTGAGTCTACAATATGCAGTCATATTCTTAACTTCCTCCTTTGTCTGATAGTCCACCAATAATTGAGGAATTACATAAAGAGAATATCAATATCATATTTTCATTATTTCTCTTAGCTATGTTTTTCATGTACTTTCTAAATATCTCTACATCTTCTCTTCAACTCCACGGTAATTGAGTTCATGCTGGAGACATTTAAGATTTTCCCAAGCCCTCATATCTCAAAGAAAGAATGTGAATATTTTCTTTAACTTAAAGACAATGAAGTTTTTAGTGTGAGGAAAGTAGTACCTGAATGTTTCTGAAAATCTTTTGATGTGAAGGTCAAATTTCTTGTTATAACTTTTAGTAGACTTCTTACTTCTTAAGGAATCTTAAAGAAAAACAGCCATCAACCATATCTGCTACTTCCTTAGAGGTTTTAATGGGCCAAGGAGTCACATACAAGATATAGAAATATTTGCCACCACAAGATTTGTTCAAAGGTATATACTGTCAGCCCTGGAATATATATACATATACATACATATATATACATATATATATACATATACATACATATATATACATATATATATATATGAGTGTGTGTGTGTGTGTGT
>NW_022900915.1:29350746-29380740 GCF_012274545.1 Fukomys damarensis | reverse complement strand
GTGTGTGTGTGTGTGTATATATATATATAATCCCTGGTTATCAGGGATTGAATTTAGGATATTGTGTTTGTGAAGCAGATGGCAGCACTACTGAGCTAAATCCCTGGCCCTATATTTTTCTAGAAGAAGCTTATCACCTAAAATTCTATTTCTTTGATGATTTTTCCCAGTGTCAGAACTACCTAGTCAGGAAAAAAAGGAATGAATCAGTCTGAAAATAATTTGTCTTTGGGACTCTTTTGCAAACCTAGTAAACATTGCATATTTAAAGATGTGTCATTTCTGATACAACCTACAGTCTTGAAATATTGTGTAACTTGTGTGATTCTGGCATCCACTTAAGTATTTTAGGGCCAGGGATTTAGCTCAGCAGTTCGGTGGCCTGCCTTGCAAGCGCAAGGACCCAAGTTCAATCCCCGGTACAAAAAAAAAAGTATTTTAAGTATGTAGCTATACATTCAAACAAGAGACATGATGAAAAGTACAATAGGATAATAGAACACTAATTATTTGTGGTGAAGTTTTTCCTATATAAAAGGGTAAAAAATCTGTAATTTGCCGTAAGAAGGAAAGTAAAAAATAAAATAAAATTATGATAACAAAAGTACTACAAATGACCCCAGTGATTCTTGTACCTTAATTACATGTGGAAAAATGGTTGAGTTATAACTTATTACGGCAGAATGAGCTTCACAGAAGTAAGTGAGGGTACTAATTGGTTGACTTAAAGTTAACCAAGAGAGATCCTATCCAGGTAAATCTAATCACATAAAGGGACCAGAGACAAGAGGTATGAAAAGTTCTCAAATGTATAATTGAAAGAGAGCTGCTATAGAAATCTGTAGTTCATACACATGCAAGTGTGCGTGTGTGTGTGTGTGTGTGTGACAGAAAGAATTTTTATGTCATTTAGAAAGTAAGACATGCAAAATCAGCAATATCTTCACATAATTTTTACTACACATTGTTGTAAGGGAAAGTATAGTAAATTTACAAATCTTTGAGTAGATACATGAATGACTAAATGAAGAATGAATTGTGCAATGAATAGACCATAATGATACCTCACAAATGATACTGTACATACAAAATTTATAAAATGGCATCCTGTATCTGCTCTGTAAATGTAGAGGTCATAGTTGCTTGGAGAACACAGAAGTTTGTGGTAAACATAGAATAAATTGCCAGGAAAGCTGGACCTACTTTCTGTTGTGACTTCCTTTATAATCTCACATTGAAGTAATGATTTCTCTCATTCTACAAATGTTCTAGAGTTTCTAGCTTTTAAGAACACTATACTCTTAAAAAACTGAGCAAATTGCTACTCAGTGCTTACACTACCACATGGTTTACCTCCTTTCTGGCATTATATTTCTGATTTTTTTTTTAAGGGCTGGCCCCAACTGCTTGCTCATGACTAAGGGAGAGTTGTAAACTCGTCATTTTAAAATGTCATGTGCCTAAACATTTCTCAAGTAACATAATAACTGACCTAAGTAGAAACTTAAAGTTATTAATTATGTGATAAAATGGGAAAGTTTTTAAAACTTTAGAAACAGAACACTCTTCTAAGCAGAGTAAATATAAATCTTTCTACTTCTGTTGATATCAGTAAATGTAATTGCTTGAGGAAAAACATTGTTTTTGTCAGTTAGAAGCAAAAATATTATGCTTGCTAAAACATCAAGATGAAAGTGGCCTTCTCAAACAATACTGAGATGCCTTTCTCTGTAATGCCATACATTTGGTGGTCACCTTTCCACATCACTTTTTCAAAATAAATAGAATGAAGCAAGGTTTGAAATATTTTCTGCTATATCCTTATTAGCATTTAGCAATGTTTACAGAATTTCTTTTAAGTCTATGTGATAGTGCATATGCAAGATTAGCAATGTTTTGTTTATCCTGAACATTTGTGATTCTGAATAATCATGTTTCATATACACATATTCTAAGTATGCAATTTTTTTCTACAGATGTAATTTAGAGTAAGATTAGCAATGTTTTGTTTATCCTGAACATTTGTGATTCTGAATAATCATGTTTCATATACATATATTCTAAGTATGCAATTTTTTTTACAGATGTCATTTACAATTTTAATGGTATTATTGATTAAAACAGATTGTGATAAAACTTTGTTTCCTGATTATATTCTTTAAAAAAAAAGTTTATGTGTAGCCTTCAGTTTAAGGATCATATGTTCTATCAGATAATGTTAAAATGAAGACTGTTTAAAATAGAATTTTAAAATAAAAAAGGTAATTCGACTTCAAATAAAAACAAAACAAACATCAAGAAATGTAAAATAATGAGACAGTCACTTGTGTTTTTCTTTTTTGCATTGATATTCCCTATGATGTAATTATTACAGAGCAGTGAGAAACTGAATTGCAAGGTGAAGAAGTGGCTCTCAATGTGGAGATGTAGTGAAATGAGGAATGTATGATCTGAGGATTATGTAACAATCCTGTGATAGCTTTACAATAAAACCTAAACTTGAAAGGACAGCAGATAGACCTCTGCTCATGTCCGTGCCAAATTCTTCATTATGGCTAATGAGGAATTGGAAAAAATAAAGCTATTAAAGAAATTAGGTACAAAGGTTGATTTTCCAATGGTGATAATTTTTCAAACCTAGAATAAATACTATGGCATCTTATTTGAGAAGTTATGTGATTTTAAAAATATTACTCACAAGTTTGTATATTAAAAAGAGGATGTTCAATAAGACAGCCTGTGGTGAGAAAGATGCTTGGAACACTGATGTAAACTATCACTCCGTGAAAGAAAATGTGGACCCTGCATTGTTTACACATAGGATATCTTATTGGAGGAAAGGATATGAGGAACCCAAAATATATATAAAAAGGGTGACAATAGAAATAATTTGGTTGTGATTGCATAAAAGTAGGTAAAATTGAGAAAAGGAATTAGAGAGATGAACCTTTTGAATTGAATAATATTAGGAAGCAATTAAAGAAAAATATTATTGTGAGATGAATAGAAAAAGAAATATTAAACTAATCATGATACATTATTGGTGAAAGATATGATGAACTTTGATGACAAAGCAAATTATTAAGGAATATATAACCCCGTGATTTAATTTATATACCAAAGAGTACTTCTCTTCTGCCATTCCATTATTTCTACATTCCCAGACAATAAAATGAAAAACTTCACTGATTGCTTTTGTGGAGAAGACTGTGAATTATTGCTTAATTGGACCAGTACAGATTTCATTCTGAAGAGATTAAAAAATCACAGTACTTTTGGAATCTAAATAGGTTCACATCTGAGGACACACGTACTGGCATTTTCAAAGTAACACTAAATATATTTGATGGAATATTATTCTACATCAATCACTTTATGAATAGCTATTGTAGATACAAAAATTTACTTCACAATTACTCCCTATTCTCAATCTTGATGCCAAACACCAGAAGGGCTTTGAGATGAAGATATTTTATTTAAAAATCAATTCGTTTTCATACTTAGCCTGTAAGTTGATCCAATTTTATCGACCTACATACATAAAATGTAATAGTTTGATATCAATAAAACATTATCTTCTTATGAAATTAGGCATTTTCGTGCTTTCCTGAGATGAAAACATTGAGTGTGACTCCACACTGCACTGCTGCTCAATGCAACCCTAAAACTAGAGTTAATTTAATTTTTTCTTAGATATCTCTTTCTTTTTGTTTTTTAGGACATTTTTCCTTTTATTTTATTTATTTTTTAATTTCTTTTAGTGTACTGGCACATTTTAGGTATACAGTACGGTTACATCCATTATTGGGATCTTGTGCATTTACATGACAGGTCTTGGTTCTCAATTTTTCCTCTTGTCCCTGCCCTCCCATCATCCCCTCCTCCCCAACCATCTACAAACATTTTATTTCCATTTTTTCATTTTCTCCTATTTGTTTCCTCTCCCTTATTACCTTTCACCTACCCTTCCCACTTTCCCTACACCTTTAGCCCTTTTCTTCTTATTTCACATTATCAATTATCTCATTAGGATCTTATTCTATTTCACATTATCAATTATCTCATTAGGATCTTATGCATTATTATAGTTTTTTGGGCCTTCAATGTAGAGTATCATATCATCAGCAAATAAAGACAGTTTAACTTCTTCCTTTCCTATCTTTATTGATTTAATTTCTTTCTCTTGTCTAATTGCTGTGGCTAATGTTTCCAGAGCTATGCCAAAGAGGAATAATGACAGTGGGCATCCTTGTCTTGTTCCTTATTTTAACCTGAAGGTTTTCAGTTTTTGGCCATTTAATATGATGTTGGCTATTGGTTTTTCATAGATAGCCTTTATTTAGTTGAGATGTATACCATCTGTTCCAATTTTTTGCAAGGTTTTTCTCATGAATGGGTGTTGAACTTTGTCAAATGCTTTTTCTGCATCTATCAAGAGGATCATATGGTTTTTGTCCTCAACTCTGTTAATGTAGTGTATTACACTTATTGACTTACATATGTTGAACCACCCTTGCATCCCTGGAATAAATCTGACTTGGTCAGGATGTATGATCTTCTTCATAATCCTCTGTATTCTATTTGCTAGTATCTTATTAAGGATTTTTGCATCTATATTCATTAAGGAGATGGGCCTGTAGTTCTGTTTTTTAGTTGGGTCTTTCCCTATTTGGGAATCAAAGTGATACTTGCTTCCAGGAATGAATTTGGAAGTATTGCTTCCATTTCAATTTCAGTGAAAAGTTTAAAGAGTAGTGGCAGTAGTTCTTCTCTAAATGTCTGGTAAAATTCAGCAGTGAATCCATCAGGACCTGGGCTTTTCTTTGCTGGTAAACTTTTAATTACATTTTCAATTTCACTGATTGTATTTGGGGTATTTTAAATGTTTTTATCTTCTTCATTAAACATTGGTAATTTATAAGTATCTAGAAATCTGTCCATTTCTTCTGTGTTTTTTTTAAAGTACAGGTTCTCAGAGTAGGTATTAACTATCCTCTGGATTTCTGTTGGAATGTTGTTACTTCACCTTTTTCATTCCTAATTGCATGGATCTGAGCCTTTTCCTTCCTTTTTTTGAGAAGGTTAGCTAAGGGTTTATCAATTTTATTTATTCTTTCAAAAAACAAACTCTTCGATTCATTTATTTTTGTTTCATTTTCTTATTTTCCATTGCATTGATTTCTGCTCTAATCTTTATAATTTCCTCTCTTGTATGAGCTTTGGGTTTTTCTTGCTCTTGTTTTGCTAGGAGTCTAAGATTCATCTTTAGGTTGTGTATTTGAGTTCACTCTGTTTTCCTAGTGTGGGCATTCAATGCTAAGAATTTTCCAAGTAGAAGAGCTTTCATTGTGTCCCATAGATTCCTGTATGTTGTATTGGCATTATCATTTATTTGTAAAAAAATGTTTAACTTCTTCTTTAATTTCCTATGTGACCCATTGATTGTTCAGGAGAGTATTGCTCAATTTCCATGTGTTTGTAAAGTTCTTATTGGTTTCTTATGCCATTGATCTCCAGCTTGATTGCACTATGATCTGATAATATACAAGGAATAACTTCGATTCCTTTGTATTTATTCAAACCTGTTCTGTGAGCTAGTATGTGGTCTATCTTGGAGAATGACCCATGTGCAGCTGAAAAGAATGTATATTCTGATTTTTTGGGGTGGAACACTCTATAGACATCTATTAAGTCCATATGTTCAAAAGCTTGGTTCAGTTCTAGTATTTCATTATTGATTTTTTGCCTAGACGATCTGTGTCTTTGTGATAGTGGGGTATTTCGATCCCCCGCTAAAATTATGTTAGTACTTATTTGGTTTTTCCTGTTACTCAATATTTATTTTATACAGTTGGGGCATTAATATTTGGTGCATATACATTTATGATTGTCATCTCTTCCTCTTGAATTGTCTACTATTTAACAAGTGTGCATTAGCACATATCCTTGGATTGTTTTAATTATTGATTTAATTTTACACTGTATTTGTTTCACATATGTGACTTTTAATGTTGGTTGTCACAGTGATTGACTGCCCACTAGAAGGTTAGTGCAGCACTCCTGAGTACACCTGGGTGAGTCATGCAGAAGTGACCTTGGGAATTGCATCTGGTCTCTGACTCCTTCCACTCCAGGGCTCTTTCTCTATTTTTGTTTCTTGGGCACTACAAAGTGAGCAGCTTTTCTCCACTTGCTTCTTGTTTAGTGGAAACTGTGGACTGAAAACTCTGACCCTCAGCCAAAATAAACCTTCCCTCCTTTAAGATATGGTGATATGGGTACAGCTTTTTGTCCCAGCAGTGGGAAAGCTGACCAATAAAATATTATAGAGCAAATCTTACTTCTTCAGCTACAGACATTGGCATTAAATTTTAGAGGTACTTTTTGCATAAATATTTGCCTTAGAAAAAATAATTTGTATGTCTTTTTGTGTAAAGTTGCACTTGTACCTTATGCATACTGAACATTTCATACAAACCCAAAACATGTACACATGCACACAAACTGTTTATATACAGGGGGTTTCATTCAGAGATTAAGTGCTTGGATTTGAATCTAAACTCAACTTCTTCTTTAAATTTCTATTGAAAAACCATGTTTAATTAGAATAGAATTAGGCAAGTAAACAATTTGATGTCTTTTTGTGTTCAGCCTTGATCAATTTAAACTTAATTTTAATGAAAAATTATTTTTAAAATTATAGTGGAAATGCAAAGAGCTGTCACACAGTCCTTGGCCGGGCAGATCTGAAGTTTATTTCCCTGATAGAGGCTTCCAGCCACAGGAATTCAGGAGATACCAGAGGATGGTGGGAGGCAAACACCCATCAGGTGGGTGGGGAACAGAGGCCATTCTGTCTGCCTGGTGTAGGCCAGGAATAGATATTTTATAAAGACATTGAATTTGGCTATTTTTTATGCTTCTAAATGAACTACAGTAAATACCACTAAAATGGAAGTCATTGACTTTTTGCATGATTTCTGTGACCTTTATCTAAATCACGTTTAAGTGACATGCCTTATAACTCAATTGTAATAGCTATTTTTTTATTCATTAAATTTATTGGTACATTATAGGTATACATTCTGATTACATCATTCTTCCTTAGGAATTTGTACCTTTACATGTTATACCCTGGTCCTGTTTTTTTCCCATTGCCCTACCTTCCCTCCCACCCCTCCCTATTTACAAAAAACCTTGTTTCTGATTTGTTATTCTTTTAGATCTACTTTATCTATAATGCCATATATAGTATCTCTAATGTGCGAGTGAGGAAAATTTCAAATATTTCCTGTTTGCTAGCATATTTTATATATTTACACAAATTTTAAAAACTTAAATGTTTCTAATAGTCACATTACAGAAGAGTTCTCATCTGAAAAATAAGCTTTAATAACAGTATAAAATTATTCACATGATTACTAAAATAATTTTATGTTACTTCAGGAAAAATGATAATGTTGGTATTTAAAATCAAGTTCTATTCACTTACACAGTGAATATTTCCTTTGCAGAGTATTTTGGGTCAGGGGAGATATATTTAATATTTTAGAGTTTTTCAAATTTTGGAATATTCATATAGATTTTATTGATTGAGTAGTCATAATCTGATAATCTGAAATCTAAGATTCTCCAAACTCTGCACCTTTTGGAGTATCTCATTTATGAAGATGGCTTCTTCAGTGATATTGTACATTGAGTTTAATCACCCTAAAATATGGGCTGCAATTTTAATCTCTGGTGCCTAGCAATGTGAATTTATTTAGAAATGGAGTATTGGAAATGCAATTAAGATATAAATTAACATAAGGTCATATGAGTGAAGAATGGTCTCTTAAGCCAGTATAACACTCTAACTAATATAAAGGAAAAAGAGATACAGGTAGACCCATAACGAAAATAGACTGGAGTGAGACAGCTTCAAGTCAAGGAACACAAAGGATTAACAGAGAACTGAAATAGCTAGAAAGAGGCAAGGAATGATTCTACTCACCAACTCTGATGGATCATAACCCTACTTATTTCTTTACTTAGCCCTTAGGATTGTGAGATAATACATTTCTGATTTTTTAAAAACAGTAATTTGGTTTACTTTGTTACATCAGCCCTAGGAATCTAGTACAGGTGGAGAATATGGTATATTCAATTAATATTATCAAACAAAACTGGAAACTCTGTTAAACAAATATTTATATTTTGGGAAGCAAACATCATAATATTCTTCTAAGAAAGATTTATCTAGGAAACTACACTGGCAAAATATTATATATTATATTGGAGGGAATTGTGATGTTTTATTTTCCATCAAAACTTGTTTGTATATACTCATATTTTTATCAAATATTATTCCAGTGTTTCTACATGAGAATACTCTCTCCCTCTCTCTGTTTCTGTCTCTCTCTCTCTCTCTCTGCTAAGTAGACACATGCCCACACAGTTTTTTATTTTCTAGGAAATTCTAAATTATACGCAGCTCTAAGATTACATTTATATATTTACTCTAAGCAGTTCTATATTAGATTTACTTATATACTTTTTTGAACATAACTTTAATGAAATTTTCTTACTAAAAGGTAAATTATCTGATGTCCTGTAATATTCCATTACTTCAAACATGTAAGAGTACAGCTATAGCAGGCTTTTAAAAGAAGTATCAAATAACCATTAGCAGTTACTATTGTCTGTGAAATCTCCAGCGTTTCAAATATTATTCAAAAGCTGTAATTACCTAAAAGAAAGTACCATTATGGATCTTTAAGTGTCAAGATTTCTACAGGTCTTATTGAATCCATGTTAAATTGTACAAAATATGAACCCAACAGCTTGACTTCAAGTAATTATTCTGAAGGATTAGAAATCATGACTTCAGAAGAACAGACGGAACAAGTAACAAATCTCTTGATGCAGGCAACAGCTATACCTAGGATTCTGGTTATTTTAACACAGTGAACAGTGGATAATCTTGGATGAAATTAATTATATATGAAATTATATATGAATGCAAATTATATGAAAATCATCATATTACTAATTGACCAACTGCTAACTAGCTGAATGGACAAAATATTTGAATTTCAGTGGTTCCACAAAAATATTTTCAGCTGACATAAACAGGAATATTTAAAAAGTGACTAAATTTGATAAGGTTCTATATGAATACTGTCTTTTGAAGCATGAGATTCATTCATAATGATTCTGTAGTTAATAGTCTTTGTAAAAATTGATTTACTGCTTCTGTTAGATTATTTCCTTACATCCTTATTGACTTTACTATGATTTTATGAAAAGCTTTATTAATGCACCATAAAATTATATTTGCACAATTTTATAATTTCTCTCCCTTTTATTTACAAGGAGTTAATATTTTTGTTTTTTGGTTTTTTTTTTTTTGAGACGGGATCTCACTATTTAGTTGAAACTGACCTGGAACTCTTTATGTAGCTCAGGCTGGTCTCAAACTCACAGCAATTCTCCTGCCTCAGCCTCCCAAGTGCTGGGATTACAGGAGTGTGCCACCAAGCCCAGCAGTGCATTCCTTTTGTTTTGGGAAGATTTTTAGTTTGATGTATTTCTGATTTGGAATACGTTTCTTTGTATCATCACATTAATCCTTTTGATTCAAAAGCTTCATGGTGAGTGTAGATATTCTGATATAGGGATAGCAACAATGAACTAAATTGCTATTACAAAATCAATCAAGAAACCAACAAGTCAGTTCAATGGTTTCATCTTCCAAAAGTGTATGAGATGAGAACTGTGTGAGATGAGATGTTAGTAGGCTCACAGATGTAACAGAATGATACAAATTAAAGAGTACATAAGAAAACACTGATAAACCATCTAGCTGAGACAAACCCTTAAGAAAAATTAATCTGAGAGACTAAAAAGTATGAATAGGTTTCATATCATTAAAATTTGTTTTAAGGCACTGTGCCTCATACTCATGATTTTAAAGTGTGTCTTGTAGAAATTGCTTAATTTTTAACACCAGTATATTATTACATATCCCATCTTATTTTCAAGATTAGTGACTTTTCAGTGGCTAAAATTTAATGATTCTATATTGAGGAATTGTTTCGTGAAATCCATAGCTACAAATACCAAATTGACTATTTTGTGAACTTGTACTTTCTAACATTTATGTTTCTGAATACTAAATAATTAAATGACTAGAGAAAATAACTTTTAAATGCCACAAATGAAATATCTGGTGAGACAAAAAGTGTTGCTATCACAATTACCTAAAAAGAATATTCCATTGAACAATCAGATTTCAATGCACTACTACAAACACTTTTGATTCACTGAATAAATTGCAAAATTTATATTTACAAAAATTTCAAATACAGTTTATTATTTTAAAACTCTTAGTGACTTTTGGACACATATAATTAAAAGTATTCCATTTACTATCATTACTAGGGATACAACAGGAAGCCTGTTTCCTCCACTGGATGCCTACCAACCAAAGGAAAAGGTCAAGCTACAAAGAAACTCTCTTTTGATCTTAAGTTTTAAGTAGAAACTTCTTGGTGTGTTCAGCTTCTTACAAAGCAATTCATGAGAGCTGATGGATGGCTCAGTATGTAAAGATTTTTATCATCCATTGTCATTGTGAAATACTTTGTCTTTGCTATTTACTTTGTTGTTTTATTTTTTGGTTATGTTTTGAAATATTTTGTTTTATCAAAAAATAATTCATGAGAAGTAACTGAGGTGAATGTGTAAGAATTTTGTTTGCAAGAGTGGTAATTTGTTTTAAGGTAGTCATATTCTGGACTTATAGGGAAAGAAGGTATGTGAGAAATGACACAGCAGGAGAAAGCAATAAGTTTTCATGATGATGTCATAAAAGTGGTCACAAAGTGTATCTCTAAAGTCCATGATGGTTCATCATTAATGCAGCTAAGATTCAAGTCATTCACACAACACAAATAAACTTTGATTTTCAAAAAAGTGTACTGTAAATTACATTGGTTTAGTATTTTGTATCCTTTGTCTCCATAGATTTGCCTAATGATAAAATCATACATCATGTGGTATTTTATGACTGATTATTTCACTTAGTATTCTGCTTATAATAGTCACTGCAGCATGTGTTTACTCTTCATTTGTATTGACGAAGCACAGTATCTTATTGTCCATCCACTGAGGGACAGTTGATGGAAATCTGTGATGGTCCCACTTTGGGGCTATTTTGAATAATGCTGGCATAGATAGATAGATAGATAGATAGATAGATAGATAGATAGATAGATAGATAGATAGTACATCCATATATAAAGTTACAAACACTTATGTATAGAAATTTTTGCTTAGGAGAAACAATGTACTTATTTATAGAAACCTAGAAATGGCTCACAGTGAAACTCAATGTTAAACTTTCTCAATAAATGACAGGTTTGCCAAGTAGCTACCCCTAGTTACATTCTAACCAGCAATGTATGAGGTTGCTGATATCTCTATGCCCTCATCAATCCTTGCTCTTATCTACCTTTCAGATTAGGGTATAAAAAACAGTATTATAAACTTATATGCATTTATTAATCTGACGAAGTTCCCTATCATTCGTAGAGTTTTGATTATTAACTATATTTAATATAAAAAGAAAGAAAATGTAGCAAATATATATATACTTACCCCATGATGGACATGTAGGACAATTCTTTATCTTATGAATAATCCTGTAATAAGCATGAAATTGGAGATTATCTCCAACATATAAATTTAATTTATTTTAGTGATGCTCACAAACACACTACTGAGAGTAAAATCTCATCTAGTAGTTATAGTTTGCATTTGTTGAAGTGTCACACTTTTTCCATTAGAGCTGTATGAATTATTCGAACTAACAATGTGCAGGAGTATTTTCTCCACCTCACTGACAATACTTCTTTTCCTTGACTTTTGGAATGTTATTTGTCATTAAAAGGGGAGAATCTTGCCATTTGCCACATGAATGAACCTGGAGAACATTGTGTTAAGTGGAAAATCCAGGGATAGAAAAGAAAGACAGACAAGTACCACATGATCTCACTCATCTGTGACAACTAAAATCCTTGATATTGCAGAAATAGAGAGTAGAATGGTGGTTCCAAGAAATGGAGTGATTGCGGGCAGAGGTTGTGGGAAGATATTGGTCGACAGGTTCACATTTCCGTCATGTTGGAGGAGTAATTCAAGAGTTCTACTGGATACAATGATGATTGCAGATAATAACAATATTTTATATTCTCTAACAGTGTTATATGTGTTACACAGTCTAACCACCAAAATGAACGCTCAGATGATGCATATGTTATGTTTAGTCATGATGAAATGTCTATACACTTTAAAAATCATGTTGTGCATGGTGAATATGTACAATTTTATAACTAAAAGTAATTTTTAGAAATAAACAAAAATAAAAACTGTAACGCTCAAAAGAAACCAATAAATAGCATACAAATTTCCCTAAAATTTACACTAAGTTTTTGTAATGTGATGTAATCTATGTATGGTTTTTCATATATTTTCTATTGTGTTGCAGGTATAATGTACAAATGCAGCTCTATTTTTGACGTAAAATAAAATGCTTAAATCTAAAAATGCACATATGTAGAGAATATGTACCTAACAGAGCATTTCTTTACTTTACAAAATGATACAATTTATTTGGGGAGATATTTTCTTTCCTAAATACTTTTCATTAAGATGTGATAATTTATTTTAAATAGTATTTATGGGTTTATAAAATACTGTATATTTCTGATTAATTGTGAGCTCTGTAAATACTGTGCTTTTTTTACAGCCTCTGTGTAAATCATTTTTATCCATCTGATTATCATACCATGTATTTATATGTTGTAGCAGACATATGAATTACTTTTTAATTAAAAATGAAAATACAGCTCATGTTCATTTTATTGTTTTATTGTGAAAAATTGTTTTACCTTATGTAAGATGAACTCTCGACATAAATCTGAAGGCAATCATAGCTAGAGCTTAAAGGTACATCTTTTCTAGAAGAGAGTAGCGGGGGTGAAACTGTTCCACATCAGCCTGAGTGATTATCACACAATTTACCATGCTCAAATTGAATACAAAGAGAACAGAAGAGTAAATTATCTCTCTATTCTTTTGTGGGGTTTTGCTTGGTTGTTTTTTAGGGCTTTTTTATTTTTGTTTTGTTTTTGTTTTTTTTAGTACAAGGGATCAAACTCAGGACTTTTCACTTGCGAGGTAGACACAATGCCAATGAGCTAAATCCCTGGCCCTCTCTATTCTTGATATGGCTCCTCCAGTCCTCAGGTACTAGAGCATGTACTTATGATTTTCAGGGCTTATACCAATGGCCCCATCATCTCTACGCAAGTCTTTGGCCTTGGACTGAATTATGCCACTGGCTTTCTTCATTCTCCACTTGCGGACAGTGATCTCAGGATTTCTCGTGGTGGTCCAGTGAACCGATTTCTCCTCTTTATTTTGTCAAAAACAGAATCCATGTGTTAACAGTCCTGTGAGGTTATATTTCCTAGTGACATTATAGCATCTACCCAGCATCCTCTAGTGGTGCATTTTTCAGAATATATCCACACTGCTAAATGGTGCATGACTACTTATCTTTTATTAGTTCAGTTTTTCTTGAGAATCTTAACTAATACACAATTGATGAGCAAAACCTTCTGTGCAAAGAATATCAGAAGGCAGCTTTGAATAAGTTATTTGCCTAAAAATCATGGCACTGTATTAAACTTCATTGAAATTATATATTAAAAAAGATTTAGGAAAAGTCTGTTTCTACATAAACCTGAGAAGACTTTCATAATTTAG
This sequence comes from Fukomys damarensis, assembly GCF_012274545.1. Classification (NCBI taxonomy): domain Eukaryota; kingdom Metazoa; phylum Chordata; class Mammalia; order Rodentia; family Bathyergidae; genus Fukomys; species Fukomys damarensis. Next base: position 29,366,928 of record NW_022900915.1, on the reverse strand, counting down.
TGGTGTTTTTATTAAAAATCATTTGAATATGCCTATTTATTGAATATCTAATTTATGAATCATAAGCAAAGTATTTATGTAGAATATTTCGTCTTCAGTAATAATTATTTTAACACATATTTATATCAATATTTTGATAAACATATAATTAAATGAAAAAAATCTACAGTTATACTTTGTCAGACTTTCCTAAAGTCAGGCAAAAATCCAAAAATGTAGCTGCTATCTAGCTAACAGTTTACTTAAATCGTGTCTCTGCAGCATGTTTTGGAAGGTTTGTGTTAGGTTCATAGCAAGTGAGCCCACACCACTTACATCACTCTTCTTAATACTCCCATGAAACAAGAAAGCTTTATGATAGATGAGGCTACATAGCAAACAGAGAATGAAAATGGATTTAATTCCACAATTTTTCTATTATGTCAAAAATATTATTGTGAAATGCATTTAAATTATGAGTTGATACTAGCTTTATTGTTGTCTATTTCTCTTGTTACATTAATTATATTTGAAAGAGAATATGAGTGTGTAATCTCAGATGTAAGGTTAAAATCTGTAAAAAGTACATATATAAAATAGATACAAACAGAAAATATTACATTTAGGAATTAATTTTCAAAATCTATGATAAGACAAGTACAAAATAAATAACAAATCATCATGAAATAAAGATTATAGCTTGCCAAAAGAGAGAAAGTAACATTGAAATTAAAAGTTAAAAAATTCAAACTAATTCTGTATTGTTGGATGTTATGATATTTTTTGGGGGGGTTGAGGCAGGGTCTCACTACGTAGTTGAGACTGACCTGGAACTCACTATGTAGCCCAGGCTAGTCTCGAACTCACAGCGATCCTCGTGCCTCAGCCCCCTGAGTGCTGGGATTATAGGCATGCGCCACCACACCCGGCCAATGGTATTTTAAAATATTATTTCATTACATCTTTCTGAAGAAGCTTTTACTGACTGAGATGTAATATATTAATACAATGATAGTACTCTGAGAAGATGAGCATGATTGTAGTAATACGATATTTAAGGAGAATGGCACCCAACATTGGGCTGCCCTTGTCTTTGACGATTCAGGTTAAATATCCTCTGGAATTTTTTAGCGTTACATGCACTTGAAATTTAACAGGTATCCATTGCTAATGAGAAAGACTATACTCTGTTATGGGCAATTCATTGTTTCAACAGCCTTAACAAAGTGACTTACCAAAGTTGACCGTAATATTACTCATCAATCAAGTAGTAAAACTAATTTATACATGCTTTAAGTGAAGCTGAGAAGCCAAATGGACAGATGCCCTCATTAATCCTGCCATTGTTATGTGTAATTAAGAAATCCAGTAGCATATTTGCTCCTCAGAACAAAGAGACAGATGTTTATTTGACATACTAGATTAAAAAATAGAGTAATGAAAATGGATTTTTATAGTTAGAAAACACTGCAAATGTTTTACATATCATTTGGCCTTCTTAATATTTGACATGTTAGAACATCTTGATAACAATGCATATTTTAGAGGATGATTATCAATAGATATTATTAATATATATGTCCATTGTTACTGTTGATTCTCTACATTTAATGTAGAAAAGAAAAATAGTGACATTATTGAACCATGTTCAAATAGTGATTCGATTTTACTAAATATTACATTGAATAATCAGAAAGAAAAATTTGTCTTAAATTGTAACACCCATTATGTACTTTTACATATTTCCACCCTACTCATAAAAATGGATGAATTCATAGTTCAATGTTAGTTCATCAGTGCTACTATGGATTAAATTTCTGTTTTAAATTTTCTATTTTCCTTTACTATATTTTTAAAATCCTCTTTGTATACTGTACTGTAGAAGAGTGTTAAGCATTATTGTAGGGAATTCACTGATACTGTGAATTCTTGAAAGAGATATACTTCTTTTTATTTGTATAATTGCAGTTCTTTTTTTTTCTGTTTTCTATAGAAATCACAAGTTTCACAGAAGGTACTGGTTTTGTAGATAGTCAGGTAGCATTTTCATACTATAATTCACATCAAATTCTTTAATTCTGTGAAAGCTTGTACTATTTTTATATTCCTAATATTTACAAGAGTAATTTAAGTGTGAGGTTATTTGGAGTACTTTACTGTAAATTTTAAAAAGAAGCATGTACTAAATTTCCTTAATTTCCTTAGTTATCCCCAATTAGTCTTAATCCCCTTTTGAGCTTAATGTGATGAATTCCAGGGGCTTAGCAGCAATATTAAGTAGTCCATCTTAGCTTCTGTATGTGCATTTTTCAGAGAGAGGTCAAGTTGGGTTTAAGGATTTATGATCTACCTAAATCTCTCTTTTGCAACATCAGGATTCTAACTAATGGATACACTTAAAGATCAATAGCTAAATTATAAATATCAACTTCCTTCATAGATAGGCAAATATAGATGTCTTACTATCTCTCCCCCTTTATGTTCTGGTTGAGCTCAGTAAGAATATAGCTTAGACTGTGATGTCTAACACATAACTTGGAAAAGGGAAGCACAAGTTTTATCCAAGAGACCAAAGAAAAGAAAAGGGCTATGCATTTTTCCCTTCATGGCCCAGCATGTAAATACAAGGGAAAATTCATGAGTCATTCTCCCCTCTCTAGGCCTTCAGCTGAGTGAATTAAACTGGAGAGACTAGCACGGGTTTTAAAAACAGCGGTCAAAACACTAAGAACTACTATCTTAATGCAGAGAAGCGGACAAGCCCATAAAACAGAGCACAGTGAGTCACTCCATGATGCACAGTAGAAGCAGAGTGGGGAAGGAAACAAGGTGCACGTGCGCGCGCGCACACACACACACACACACTTCAATCCACAAGTTTCTTCAAAATCAGTACTAATGGAAACACACAAGTTAGAACACAGGATTTTTGTAGAGAATCAGGAAAATGTTCTACTCAATGTAATAATCAGAAAAGGTGTTAACTACTTTTTTATGTATTAGCATTTCAGCATCTTATTAAGTTCAAAAAATTAAAAAACAATAAGTTCTATAAATCAAGAAGATGATGATCGTGTAGACAGTCAGAAAAATGATTGTGGAATCTAAATGCATCAAAGCCTTCTCTTTTTGGAAGAAGCTAGCTTTCTTTCACATAGGCAACATCTATGTTTCTTATATACTTGTTTTTTTAAATAGAGAATGCCCATTATATTTAAGATCATTTATTAATTTGTGCTTTTAAATTCATAAAGAAATTTAAACCCATCATGCCCCAAAGATTAAGTGGAAAAATGTGCTCCTAGAGAAGATAGCCTGTATAATAAAGTTTGGAAAATCTTACCAATTTGAATTTTTAAGGAATTTGCAAGTACGTGTTGAGCATGTGTTGATTTTTGAAGGTTCTAGATCAGTGTGAATATGAGTCATTAATTATTGCTACGGCAGTGTATCATTTAGAGACAAATTTGACAGTGTCAAATTGTGTACTTGCTTTGAACCTACAAACTTTTGTTTAAATGGTAAGTATAATTTTAAAGGCTGAGATGCCAGACCTCACTGAAATGCATTCGATTATAAATGCTAAACTTCTCTTGTGTGTGAAAATGTGAGGGCACATGTATATATATTGCAGTACACACAAATCTGTCACATATTTGACTACGTGGTTAAGCCCTAGAAATCTTGGGCAAATGACTGACTATATTTATAAAATGACAGACCAACATTACAGGACTAACTAAATATGTAGCACAAGTATATTTTTAAAATTTCATAATGTTGTGCATATGTGCCATTTAATTTCATGTTAAACACGAAGACAAAACAAATTTGTAACTCCTGTGTATTCAAAATAGTGATGTAGATACATGTTATTTTGAAGTATCTGAAACAACTTTTACATATCATATAAATGTTGTTATAGGTGGTGGTGACAAAAATCAGAGCTACAGCGAATATCATGGGTTCATTGATTAATTCTTAATAGAAGAGTATGCTAATATGTTCAGCTCAATGACAGCAGCTCTACTATTCATATTAATGGAATCCTCTACATTCTGTCCATGTCGGCCTGTTTTTAAGACACACTTGTGGAGAAAGGAGGAGAAAGCACTGGCCAGTGGAATTAGATTCATCATGTGATATGTGCCGCTCAGCCCTCTCTTAATCATACCCTCCACAAGGTCCAATGATGAGAACAAAGCATTGCAGGGAAATAAACTCATCACTCTGTATTTGGCTTTCAAATCTAACACAGTTTATAGACTTGCAGACATACAATTGATGGAGGGACTGGGGTTCTTGGAGAAAGACCCTGAAAACACTGTATTGTCTTATTTTACAAAATCTCATCCACATCTCCACAAAGAACTTGCAGTTCCTGACCAACACAATTGTATCTTGAGGAAGAAGAAATACTTAAACAGCTGGGAAAAAAGTGGAATACTGAGGTTATTTGCAAACCAAAGATGTACTTAATTTTCCATTTTCTTAGTGCAGAGTTTGAATACATATATTTTACTGCCCCAATTCCCACGTGGACTCTCTTAACTATGAAATGAGTAACAGTATACTGAGAAAGATCAAATAAAAGATTACAGGATACAGAAAAATTAACAGTGGTATTCCAATTCTAAATAATTCTTAGAAACTAGTATTGGCCTAAGTTATGTGCAATTTATTAATCTATATTTAACATTTAGAAAATAGAATAAATTTGGAAAATAACTATAGATTCCTACAATGTCATCCAGCTGATCTTTATAATTATAGGTCCTCATCAGATGTTTTCTATTTTATATTTGCTGAAGTAAACTACTTCGTTGTTCTCACTTGCTATACAACTATTAATCTGATAGTATGTGGCTAATGTAATGTATGATAAAAATATTGCTTTTAAGTGGTAAGATAGCAGTACACCTTCACTTTTTTCTGACCTTTATCAAAATTTGCTTCATAGAGCCTTCCTCATCTGACCATCTTGGAGAACACCTTATCCGTTCAATATACCAATGATATAAGTCTGATTAGATTTTGAGAAGCAGCAGCAGGAACCAGAATAAGACATACATAATCTTAGGTGCTTATCCCATCAGTGAATTTCATTGTGGGACTGCATTCTGAGTATTGTTCAGAAAGTTCCCCCTTGAACCTGAAGGATCTGTTGTATTTATTTTTGAACCTCTTTGAATTTCAGAACTAGCATGTTCTCTATTTGTATGTATTGTTCTGATATATTTACCATGGAACCAAATTGTTGCTAAGTATGAGAGGGACACAAAATACTGAAAACTAAAATAATTAGAGGACAATATACCATATTTCATACCTCTAAGTTCTTAGAAATCAATAAATCCAATGGTGTGTTAAATGAATGCATTTGTAAATTCCAAACACAAAGTTATTGCACAAATCTTCAGGATTTTGGGGTAAACGCATGTTTAGCTACAACCTTCAGTTTATATGAACACAGCTATAGCAGAAAATGAATGACCAAGAGATAAATCAAGTATGTGGCTTATCAGAATTATCTGGTACAATCTGGTACACAGAGACATACGATTGTGTGTATTGCAGCAGTCTTCTATAGAATAGGAATGTACATAAGACTCAAGCCTGTTTTGGAGATATATGAACATTCTGGAAAGCTGACGTTGCAGCACACATCTGAGACTTCCAGTTTCCTAGCTTCTTAAGCTGACTTGCTTCAATCCCTTTTGGCAGTAGGAAACATTGACTGGAGATTGGAGAGTAGAAATAAGAGTAAGCTTTGTAATTTTTCCCTTTTTCTCTGCTATGAAAACAATTCTCATTAAAATTCTGTCTCACTAGATGAGCCTGTTGTATTTCTACCCTGTACTAGCTCCAGACCTGAGTCTCAGTCACTCGGCAATCTCATTTTGTTATTGAAGTTATTTGCTGCTGATCACTACATCTATTTTTGAGGTGGTTCACAGATCACCTTCAGCTTGGCAGCAATTCAATTATATAGACAATAAATGCATACAGTCAATTTCTTTCATTTAAAGGCAGGGTAAGGAATACAGTTCAGTGGTAGAACCCGTGTATGTTTACCATGAGTTAAGCCCTAGGTTTAATCATAAGGAAACGAGAAATTAGTAAGTTCACAAATAAATATTTAGAGTTAGTTCTTTCTATTACTTGGTTGGACCCTGAGTAGTGTGTAGATAATGTATAATTTAAGATTTTCTGAACTCCTATTTAACTAATTGTATTACTTCATAATAACAACGGTGTTAACATTAAAACTGGTTGTAATAATTTTTATGTCTGAATTGATCAGAGGAACTGTGATAATTATGATTAAGAGAATCCAAATATAAAATTTATTTTAGCACCTTAAAATTTTGTCATTTAAAATCTTTCTTTATCCATCATTAACATTCTCATTTGTAGAGCCAAGTCCTATGTTAGGATTCAAGCATTAATACATATATTTTATGTATATATTTTAAGAAGATAAATATAACTAAATAAATCGATATATTCTCAAAATAGTATGTTACTTGTATAGTCATAAAATTTATTCTGATTGTAATGAAACCAAGATGCATATTTATATGAATAAAACTTGAGTAAAATCCTTTGAATTAGACATATAGTACACTACATTTTCTATTATAGTTCTTTATTGTCATCTATACCATATCTTTGATGATTCGAATTTTAGTCAAGTTCCTGCATATTCATATGTACAATTCAAAAGAAACCAAAAACTAGCTACAGAATATTCCACCTTTCTATTTAAGATTCCCCCCTCTCCCAGGGAGGCCCAAATTCATCTAGACTGGAACACTGCCAGGACTTACTGCTGTTACAAATTTGCAGTGAAGGGCTTTGGATCTGAGCACTTGTTTGCTCGTGTAGGAGAGGCTCTTAAATCTCCATTTTACTATCATTTTATAATAACAATCTTGTACAAAAATATGTTTAATTCTACTGAAAACTGGGCAAACAATTTCAAAAAAGCTAAACTGAAACACTTAAAAATATAATAAAAGTCAGGATCCCAAGATCCTGGTCCAAGCAATGGAAAGGCGCAATTTAATAGCAGCTTTTTTCTTTACCTATTTTCATCTTACTTCCCTTTATTCAAAATGTCAGCACGTACAGCTCAGTTGGCATTTGGGATGAAAAGAAATCACTTTTTTCCAACGTGCACCAGGTTGATTATTTCTTTGAATGCACTATCATTCTATCTGAGCAACAGTAACATCTTAAATACCCTTTTTTCCCCATTGACCTACATCATTGTTCCAGATTATTAAGTATAAAGCCAGCAATTCAATCATTTTGTTATCCTTGATAGCATGGTCTTATCTAATATTTGCCTTGTGGATATAATTTGAAAGGGAGGATTTCATTAACATTTAAGCTTAGTGGATAAATAACAAAATACAATTTTTGGTAAATATTCCCATTTCATTAAATGCCCTAATTTATTTTCTCTATAGACTTCTATCTATTTGAACATATGTAACTGTTTTTATGCTACAAATTAAAAACATAGTGATACAGTCTTTTTTTTCTTTATATTTGCAAATGCAGCTAAATGAGTTTAAACACCACTGATATATTATGGCTAGAGAGATTGCTTTTAAGCATTTGAAAAACTCTTCCATGTAGAGATTTTTTATGAAGCAAGAGTTTCTATAATGTATACCTATAAATTCACAGGAAAATGCAATGGAATAAAGAAGTCAATATTTTTGATATAACAAATAAAAGTATCTTGGTTTGAAGTGCTTTTAAAACTGTCTCATTCTGATGGCATTTAACAGACAGAAGACCTTCATAGAAATGCAAGAATGTTCATTTAATGATTTTATAATTAAACCATAGTGTCCATTTCCTAACTCATTACAAAGTTTGCCACAGTCGGAAGGGAAGGGAAGGAAAAAGAAAAGGAAGGAAGAAAGAATCCAGGAAGGGAAAAAGAGATATAAGGAGGGGAGAGAGAGAGAGACAAACAGAGGTGGGGAATAAGTGAATGTTTTAAGAAAATTCTACTTTGTAAAAAACAAAATTGTTATTGAAAACAACAAAATAATCAGAATTGTTCTAGAACAAAACACTGGAGGAGGAATTGAGAAAGAGGACAGGGACCAACCATATTTGAAAGGATATCAAACTCAACAGCAATTCATTGAAATACAAGGTGAAAACATGCCGGGCATGGCGGTACAGGCCGGTAATCCTGGCACTTGAGAGGCTGAGGCAGTAGGATTGTTGGAAGTTCGAGGCCAGCTTGGGGCACATAGTGAGTTCAAGGCCCTCCCTAATCACAGTAGAGAAGCCTATCTAAAACGAAACAAAACAAATAACAATAACAACAACAAATTAAAGCCAAACTAAAATTATTTCCCTTAGGGATTTCTTTTTAATCATAATCTTTAGATCTTTCATATACTTATCATTTGTGTGTTTTATATGTTTGTTTAATAAAGAAAAGTCATGTTTCAAAACAAAACCAAAGATAATTAAAATGTTATGTACATATGCCAACACCCAACTACAGATCTAGTTATTATATTGTACACTGCAAGTATGTGCTAAAAAAATCTGTGATCTGAAAAAAAACCCATTTTAGTATCTAATCATTTGATACTCAGCACTATATTTAATTATTGCTGCAATCTCTCCCCTCCCTTTCCTTTCTATAGTGGTGATCCAGACAAGGGTACTTCTCCCTTAGACTGATCCAGTTCCCTTCTGGTCTACTCCTTTGTATAGTGTCCTCCACATCCACAGTCATTTACCCTTGTTCATACCAGCCACTTCTTCGATTTACTGATGGGTTTACTGATGCAATTTGAATTTGTTATCATTTGGCCTTAATTTACTCTTTTCCTATTCACCTGGTAATAATCAGCTGGTTATGGCTTCTTTTGTACTCTGGAATACTTCAGGTGCCCAGATGAGTTTGCTCCAATTCTAAAACTTGGTAAACAATTCTCTATTCTCTTCAACGTAATTCTTCTAAGATACTTTTGAAGTGTTACTTCCTCTATCGTGCCTTTTGGTTTGCTATGTATGTTCACTGTACTCATGAATCATGCTCCTTCACATTAGGAAGTTTCCAATGCTTAATCCTCTTGCTGGGACTGATAATCCTACATGTCTACCCGGTTGGATTTCCTCAGTGTCCAGGACTTGATTTATGTCAACTCATAATACATGTTCCCCTTGACTTAAACTAACATAGTTTTGTAACACAACTCAATGTCTAAAATTATAGTTTTGTTGTATGTATTCATTCTTTAGTTATCCATCCTTTGAAGCTGCATGGAGAAATAATTGTGTTTAGAGCTTATTCTGGGTTCTGCTCTAGAATTCAGCATAGTACCTCAATCACAAGTGCTTAACTGTCTTGACCAAGTATGTCTGGTTTTGAATACTGTCAGTTATATTCATAGGGATTTGAAAATATAAGACTTATAACATCTTTTTGCATCACTATATGCCACCATATAGTTTAGAATATTCTAAGCGTTAAATTATGCTTATTAAAGGCATCATAATTTTAATCAAACATTATCCCAAATATTTGATAGACAATATGAAATAGTTAAAAGGCATAAATTTTTGAACATTTCAAATATGACAAGAACTCGGATGAGGAAATTTTGTACTAGATATATTATAGATATGAAACTATGAAAGATTTGATCCAACTGCCTAGATTTGGAAAGTGGGGCCAATAGCTTTTATCTCAGTTTTTCTAAATAAAATACTTTTCATCTCCAGCTTTAAAATCTCATTTTCTGCTTAAAATTGGGTAAGAAAACAAGATAACAACAGCTATTTCTTTCTCTTAAAATTGAAATGATTCATCTTTGAAATGGACACAATAAACGTCTACTTTTTTTTTACTTTGAAATTTTTGAGATAATATATCTCTAATGCTTCTGTAATATTCTAAACCTACTTGGAAGTATATAATGATTATTTCTTCTAATTTTTATATTTCATTAATACATATTAAATGTTTGTATCTGTAGGATTCAGTTTGATATTCCCAAAAATCCATGCAGCACACATTGCTCATGTCTAACTACCTCCTCCGCACACCATCCCCAACTCACACCCTCTCAGCCCTTGCTAATTACAAATTCTACCTTTAGGCCATTGTTTTAAACTTTTCACATAAGAAAGAGAATATGAGCTGCTTTTCTTTTGGTGTTCAGTTTCATTTTCTTTAACAAGATGTTCTCAGTTCCATTCATTTTGCTGCAAATGACAGGATTTCATTTTTCTTCATGGCTGACTAACACTCCAATACGCAGATGTAACATAAATCCTTTATTCACCTATCCATCCATTAATGGTGTGGTAGTTAATGGATTGTGTCAAATAGAGTAAGCAATGCTCAACTAAACTGGATGAGCACATTTCTGGGTGTGGCTGGAGGAATTTACTGGAGATAGAAGACCCACCCTAGGAAGGGACTAAAAGAGAAACAAAGAAGGAAGCTCACTTCTGTTTTTTCAGAGGAGCTTCAGTCTTCACCTTCTCCTCGGACTTTATCTCCTGGCTTCTAGCACAGACACTTCTAGCACAGCTCCAACACAGACCCTGCAGCGCCCATCACACACCCTTCAGCCTCCTGATTTGGACTCACATGGAATGCTACAGTGAGCCCCAGGCCTTCAACTGGATGCTTCCCGTATCCCTTTGCACAGCCCTCTCGCACTCTTCCACACCTGACTCTGGTGGCCACTGTTAGTCAATTTTGTATATTCTTATGTTTGTGTATCCTGCATTAAATCTCTTTCTCTAGTAAGAAGTGGCTGCCACAAACGGGAAACCTACGCTCCTTCCATAGCATGACTATCATGAATAAACATGAGTATGAAGTTTATGCTTTAGAGTTAGTGCTAGGTAGTAGCTTCATTGTTTAAAGGGATGAAATACAGTATGGAAACCATGGTTACCATTTTGTGTTTAACCTTGAGTTTGGGGCTAAGCAACTTCTCACAACATAAACCAGGTACATCAAGGGTCACAAAATTATTAGCTTATATTAATTTAAATTACTATGTTATTTCAGATTGAACAATATGAAATTCATATATAAAACCAAGTGTATTATGTAGACATTAATGAAAGCAATATCTGTCTTTACATTTGTCATTTTAAAGAACATCAAATATTATTTTGAAACTCTTTGAGAACACAGAAGTAAACCTTAATAGTAAGCCACTTATCAAAAATTTCATACAAGGAATCAATTTAGTTATGCTTTCTGTGATTTCAGATTTCACTTTACCATAAAACTTAATAGGGCTTATGATTAAAGGGAATTACTGAGTACTTTCAAAGCATACTCTTTGTGCTCTGTGGTTTTTTTTCTGCTTCTGATATATTTGCATAGTACATATCATTTTAAATATTAGACGGAAAAATTTTTGATATACACTATAAATAGTTCTTAATTCTTCAGAGTATATCTCATGATAAGATGTTAGACCACTGCCACCATTTAATAAAGGCCTATTTGAAATTCTGAAATGTTAAGGCTACTCTGTTCAATAAAATAAAGTTCTAACAGGGGAACAATTTTCATGAAATTTAATGATATTTTCAAATAGTTACGAAACATCTGTTTTTAGTAAAAACAACTTCACTGTACATTCTGACAAATGAGAGATGTACTATCAAAGAGAACACAGCAACTTTTGAAGGTGGAGGTAAGTTTTAGGTCAGTGTACAGTGGACTCAAGACAGAAAATCTTATTACAAATTTATAACATAAGCATATGCAGCAAATGAGTATTTAATTTTATAACACATGAAATCCTAGTTTAGCACTCATGCTATTCAACAAAATCAAAACAAGAATAAAAGTTCCAACAGTTGTATCTCTAGATACTGTTTCCTTTCAAACCGATGGTGAAATATATAGCAATAGTTAAAGAAAAACTCCCCATATGGAATAACACAAGATGGTACAATGGCCTTCTTTCTTGGAGATATAGACCCTTAAAATAATTGAGTTTGACCAAAGATGTCTAGAAGTTTCTCTAAATATACTAGAGCGGGACAATTCTGACACAATAACATATGCCACAAACTACCTAAGGCTGTAAAATGTGCCAACAGTATAAATTGTTTTAAAAACAGAGTTTGCCAAGTATTTGGAGGAAAGAAATATTGAAGGGCAGACCTGCTAAATCAAAAGGAAGCGATGGGCAATAAATGCCAAGCTACTGAGTTTTTTTGTGAGATTTACTGCAAATTCTCAGTGTGCAATAGACTCATTTTTTTCCTGTGAGGAAAATGAAGTTATTATAACGTATCATGCCAAATCTCATGAAATGCTATGAAAAAGCACTGAAAGTTGGTTATTTTTTGCATGGAGCTCTTGAAGACATTCTGTAATACCTACCATTTTCAAACTTCTATGTGGATAATAGCTAAATTTATAAAGATTAAAATAATGAAAGATTGCTTACTAATTTCATTTTAATCTTTTACAATTCTTATGCTAGCACATATTTGAAAGAATTCTTATATCTCTGATTGTTCATGTTAAGTAATATATTATTTTTAAATGAAGACAATATCATTGACTTGCTCCCAAATGGCCTATGCATTTAACCTTGTCTTTGCAGTAAACAAGATGTCACTCATTTTTAGTCATTATCACCCTTCTTGACCTATATGTATTACTGAACCCACATTTGGCCAGGGCTGACAACTGAGATTTGTATTTTACAAATTAAACCAAACAGTATTTGCAGAGATTTGGCCCAAGGCAACGTCACTAGAAGAACTGTGTTCTAACAACTTTAGTACATTTGCTTCATAATTTAGAGAAATTCAGTCAAATTCAATTAGTCAGATGCTAAATTCTATAAGCAGGATATAATTCTGCCATGACACTGATACTCTTCTTGCAAACTTCTTTTATTTAATCCTACTAGAATGTTTCCCTAAAACTGTAACTACTGGAATTCATTTTGAATTTTCTTTCTAAAAAAGTTATTTTTGTCCCTGCATATTTGCAGTATATAATGATTACATTTACTATGGGGAGTCAGTACATATACAAAACACATCTTAATTATTTTTCCTTTCCTTCCCCTCTCTGCCTTCCTCGGCTTCTGTCGTTTGATTACCTTTATTTCTACAAAAGATCTGTCTCCTTGTTCCCTATTATCAATCTTTTAGTTTGCCCTATAAATTGTGTGTACTTTGGGTTTGCTTATAAAAGAATCCATGTGATAGTTAAGCGTGTGTCTCTGATTCATTTCACTTAACATTATAGCATGAAGATGCACCCTTTTTCCTACATATGACTCTTCTATGTATTCACTTCAGTGAGTTCAGAGAGTCCCAACACTGCTCTCAAATTCCTTTCTAAGGCAGACTTGCTTCCTGGCTCCAAAAAGCACTGTCAACAATTTTCCTTGTTTATCCTTTTCAGGGGTTGCTACAACAGTGTCAGACAGCAGTCACAAGAAGACCATGCTGGGCATTTTACAGCTTATATCCAACACCAGATTTTATGAAGGACACATGGACTTACCCACCCTAATTGAATGCAGGAGACCAGATCAGCCATTCAGCCTTAGAAATCCCTGTGGCATCTGCAGAAGCTGTGTGGAATGTTTCTCAGCTGGACTTTGCCCTCTACCCATCCCTGCTTTTCTCCCCTATCTACAGGTATGGACACCACAGATGACCCTTAATACACACCCTGAGCCTGTTTTCTGATGCTGCTCCTCAAAACACCATATTTGGAACACTCTCGTGCATTACCCCTTATCTGCTAGACTTCAAACTCTGTATCAAATGTGTCTAATTTTGTTATTTATACTTGATTAATTCTTTGTACACTGTATCACTTACTTCTGCACTGATTGATGAGAGACTAACTGAACTACTGTTTTCTAGTCCGGGTTGCTTCAAGTGAGAAGCCACACACCACTAGAGAGAAAGTGCAAAATAGACTGTGTCGCTTGTCTCTCTTTATGCCCTCAGCTATAGCAGAACAGCTACAAAGTATTTTAACCTCCTTCCATTTTATACTAAGTCTTCTAGTTTTAAATTTTGCTCAACTTTTCCAGACCCAACCCAAGTGTTGTTTCTACTTACATACCTTGAGATGTCGCTTTAGTAATTGCTTCTTTTCTGAATGTCTGCTTCATTTCATTCTTATGTGTACTTTCTTCTCTTTCTAAAGATCTTTTTTTTTTATTTTGTTAGTGTACCTGCTGCCTTCCAAGATCTGTTAAAATCACATCACGTGTTCTCTTCCAGGTGTGAATCTGTGGTGTTTATTATGTGATGTCTTCTGATAGTACTGGATTTCTTTGCATTTTTTTCAAAGACTTTGGCATATAATTATTTAATGCTTAATGTGGGCTGAATGATTGGAGATATTTAGTTATCTCCTTTTTTATTGATCATATGTAATTATAGTTGTTAGAGTAACAAAATAATGTACATGTTCTTTGATTTGTCCAGAAAGTTTTGTATTCAGCTCATAAAAAATAACTATGAAAGGCAGGGGTAAGGGGAAAAAATGAGAACCAATACTTGTCATGTAGAGGTACAAGATCCCAACAATGAACGCAACTGTACGGTATCCCTAAAATGTACCAATAAACTCAATTAAAGTTGGAAAAAAATAACTATGAAAAATCCTATTAATGGATACATTTCTATAAAGATTTTATCTTTCTAACATTGCCTGAACACAAATTGATGAAAATGTTTTTTCTGAAATTATTTAAAATTATTACTTATATATGTTTTAGAAAAATATGACCTTGAGACAGGAGAAAAGAAATTCTATAAAGCAAAAACTTCTGTTTATTTTCTGAAAATATAAGCTGATTTGACAAAGAGCCTATAAAATTGCATAAATTTTGTGCACAACATGTTGGTTGACTTGAATATACTATTTATTGTATGTTTAAATATAGACATATACAAATTAAAACAATACATCTCACTTATTTCAAGACATGTAACCATACCTGTATATTATAATATTCTTTAATTCTAAATTCAGAGAGGATAAGTAAAGGACAAATATCCTCTGGTTTGTTCTAATTGTAAAGCTCTTTTTTTCTAGCCATCTTATCTTTAAATTAACCTGCACAGAATAAATCAATACCTTTCCAGGGCTTTTGTTGCCTTATCCTGATGTAGTGTTTCTGAACTAATGATAGGATTGTGGTTTATGCTCAGTTTCAAATTAAATCTACTGAAGGACAGAATTTATATTTCTTCAGACCGGGCTCTGTTTTTTGGATTACAAAAAATCTCTTTTACTAACAGTATATTTATTATTATTATTATTACCAAAAAAGAGTTTTAGTAATTTTTCCAGACATATTTATCCTATTTGTAGTATCCCTCAAGTAATTTAGTCAGAAATTATTTTCCAAAAATCTTTGACGGATTTGTAAATGTCAACCAGCATGATTTCTTAAGATTCCTGCTATCAGTTGCACAGAAGCCATGGGTTATTTCTTTTACTCATTGAAAGTAATAAATTCTTTTACATTCTTTCTCCAGAAACAACAATGCTGATGATGAGAAGGTTTGGTTCATTGAGGAGTGAATGCTTGAATTTGATAAAATTCAACATTTCGTTTAAGTATTTAAAAGCTAAATAGCCATTTCATTTTAATAGTTCTTCAGATGTCACTCAACCCAGATTCTACCCTCTCTGGGTTACGCTGCCATAGCCTGGGTTGCTGTTGAAAGAGAGTACACAGGACTGAGCCCTCGTCCTAGCAGCCTGATGATGTAGAGCGCGGCAGGACTGCCATAATTTAGGTTTAAGCAAGCACGTCCTAAGACACGTCAGGGCTTGAACAAATCTGCTCAAACATTGAATGCATCTTCGCATGAATGCTGTAAAACTTAAGCGCTTCATTTTTTAAACACTGATGACTTTGTAACATTCCGCACTTTGCTCCCCTCTACATCATTTCATTGCAGTTTCTTTCACTCTCCTCTTCTATTTCTTTTCCCTCTCTTTATATTTAAACTTACCTTTATGATTTCCCCATATGCACTTCGTTGTTTTTGTTGTTTTTCTTTCCTTTTTTGGCTTCTACCAAAGAATGTTAGTGAAAGAGCTCAATGAGTCTTTTGATGATGAGCTTTGTTCACTTCCATGACACCTTGCATTTTACATTTGCTCTCTCTCTCTCTCTCTCT
>NW_022900915.1:29341162-29350529 GCF_012274545.1 Fukomys damarensis | reverse complement strand
ATCTCTCTCTCTTTTTTTTTTTTTACCAGGCATCGAACTCAGGACCTTGTGCTTGCGAAGCAGGTGGTGGCACCACTGAGCTAAATCCCCAGACCAACTGGTCTTTTTATCTTGCTTCTTCTTCTTCATCAACCTTGCTCAGAATTTACAACAAGCCGATCTGCCAGAGTGTTAATCAGATGATACTTTCATTAAACTTCACATTTTCTATATTTATTTATTACACATTTGAAGCTTTGACTCTTCTAATAAATTACGATTTGAGGTGCCAATCAAAAATCGGGTTAATTAAAAAACAAGACAAAGAAATATCTCCTTTTATCAGGGGGAAGACAACACAGCATTCCGAAGTTTTACCTTTTATATCACCCTAATTCTGTGGCCTTGAGAAATGAGCAAGTCACTATGGCTAAGTTTGAAGCCAGCCATCTGAGCCCACTCTCACACCACATCGAGGAATATCAGAAAGTTTTCATTCTTAAACATGCAACATTACAAAGGCTAGACAAACTGGGAAAAGGAAGAGCAAAATTTTCTCACCCATGTGTGGAAGAGATTATTTTGGGGATGAAGGAAGCATTGAGCAAGATGAAATTTAAAAATGAAAAGCCTGGGGGCCGGGGATTAAGCTTAGCAGTTCAGTGGCCTGCCTTGCAAGGGCAAGGCCCAGAGTTCAATCCCCAGTACCAAAAAATAAATAAATAAAAGAAAGGAAAAAAAAGAAAATATACCCATCCAATTGATGAAGATAAAAAATCTCAATATTAAGTAAAGCAACTGTCAGTGGAATTATGTTTTTTGAGAATGGGTATACTTTTATCAAATAGTATGTGTGAATCTTACAAACAAAAGTTAAGTGAAAGCACTCATACTGTTACATCATGTGCAAGGTGCAAATGTATGTAATTGTTATAAAAGGATATTGAGTCCTGCAGAAAAGTTTGCTGGTGATTTGGAGGGCACATTAAAGGACATCTCAGGGTGTTAATTTTTTCTTTCTTACCAAATTGTAGTTTCAAATTGCATTCACTTTGAGAAAATTCATTGAGCTGATCATTTATTGCTTGTATGCTTTTATCTATATGTTATGTTTTAATAGAAGTTTACTTTAAAAAGTTGAGAGTGGGAGGAGATTTTGTTGGATAGAGTAAGAAAATATTTTCATATTGTACAATTTGCAAAGGAGCTGTACTGAAATGCAGGTTTGGGTGGAAGAGCAGAATAGTGGTAGGATTAATTCTTAAACACAGATGACTAGGAAAGCATAAGTTTGCTGCACAGACACAAAAGAAGAAATGAGATAAAAAATTCAAATGATGAAAAGGTTTAATTTATGGGCTTTGAAACTGCATTTGAAATGCACACTTAGTGATAAATGATTCATATCGTGTAATTGGAAAGTGAGTCAGAGTAACTGTAAAGTGTACATTAAACTTGGAGTGACATGATCTTGGATTGGAAATACATTTTCCTAAGCTTTCCTGATTAGTATATCAAAAAACTGGATGTTTTTGTATATACCTTGTTAATTTAAATATCTTGTTAATATAATAGAATTAGTATTTTATTTTTAAAAACATATTTGATAATTTCAGTGCCCTGTGGCTTCACCTTATATAAAATATCTAACCCTAATCCTTTCCTGCTTTAATTCAAATTCTGTTTTCATTTGTATTAGCCTAAGTTCCAATGGGTGTAACATAAAAGTAGAGGTGATTCTTTGCCCACAAAGAGTAGTGAAAAAGAAATCACAGTGAATAAAAAAGGGATGATTTAATGCAATAAACTTCCCCTTATTGTTTATTTTTATTTGCTTGTTTTTTTTTTCCATTTGCAGGGACAAGATATGACTTGAGTGTGCAACATAGATATATTTTCTCATTTCTGAAGTTTTTCTGGGATTCCCAAGTCTCTATGAAGGTTAAAAAAAAAAAGGAGGAGTACAAAACATGAGGCAGTAGAGAAGAAAACTAAGGATAATCAGGGGTTGCAATCAATTAAAGGTCAGAAAGGATATCCATAAACTCAAATTTAAACACCCACTTTGGCTTCCCTATCACTTAATTTTTCATTTGATTTATGAAAAGAGCCATTCAACTTCCATTTCTGCACTCTTAGGCCAAAGCATTCTTCAAATTTTTTCTTTATTTCAACATTTGAAAGTATTCAACTTTTATAAAGAAGGTTGGAAAACACAGCATCAAAGACAGTATTTGATATTTCTCTCTTTTTTTTTTTTTTTTCCTTACCAGAAATCAAAGAAATCTTTGTGCTTGCCAGGCAGGTGCAGCGCTGCTGAGCTACATCTCCATCAATATTTCTAATTAACAATGGAACTCAGTCTCACATTGCTTATGCTTAAATAACCAGTGCTACATGGATGACACCAAAGTTGGCCAACGGCTAGAGCGGGGGCCTGATCTCTTTGGATCATGGCTATAGACGCTACTGAGTGTCTTTATGGCTGAGTTTACAGAAATATTTCCCCAGGTGGTGCTAATCAAGCAGGAGACCCTAGGACTCTCTTCTCAAAATCTTTACCCTTGACCTGTGAAGGTCAGGTACGGGCACAGCGGTGGCCTCACTCCTAGTATCAATTTCTGTGCTTGGTACCTTTCATTTACTGAGGCAAAATATCCAACACCCTTAATTTTAAGATGGAGTGATTTAGCGCACAGGTTTTGGGTCCTTCAGTCCACGACTGCCTGGCTCCAAGGTGGAAGCAGCATGGTGGAAGAGCTCTGTGGAAGAAAGTTGCACAACCATGGTAGCCAGATGCAGAGGAACAAAGAAAGGGCCCAGAAGGGAGACGTATCCTTAAAGACAACCCTCCACATTGTTTCCTTTTCTCACATTTTTTTCTTTTCCCTTATTTCCTTTCCCCTACCCTTCCCACTTCCCCTACACCTTTAGCCCCTTTCTTTCTATTTGACATTGTCAACTATACCATTTGGATCTTTTTTACACTTTTAGTTTTTCACACCAGAGAAACTATTTGGTATTTACACGTGTGACTTATTTGTTTCACTTAAAAGTGTGGCCTCCATATGCACCCATTTTCTGATGAATGACTCTAATTTCTCATTCTTTATGGCTGAGTAGTATTCCATTTTATAGAAAAACCACATCTTCTTTAGCCAGTCTCCAACTGATGGGCTGTTTTCAAGTTGTAGCTATTACAAACTGTGCTGCTATAAACATGGGTGCGCATATATCATGGTAGTATGATTCTTTTAATTCTTTTGGAAAGATACCCAGCAGAGGGATGGCTGGGTCAAATGGAACCTCTAATCCTAGTTCTTTGAGGTATCTTCATATTGATTTCCACAGAGGTTGCACCAGTCTGCACTCCCACCAACAATGGAGAAGTGTTCCTTTCTACCCACAGCCCTGCCAACATTTGTTGTTGGTTGATTTCTTGATAGCAGCCATTCTTTCTGCAGTGAGGTGGGATATCAGTGTTTGTTTCATTTGCATCTTCACGACCTCTGTGGCAAAGCCTTCCTGCTAAGTCTTGGGCTCAGTCTTCTTTTGCTATTTCTTTCTCCTCATTTCAGGCTGAACACATCAACCATCTTCATGGAAGATACTAAGTTAGACCACTCAGGCTTCATTACTACCAAACCTAATCATATATTCCTTTAATTACTGCTCAAGATGTCAGCAAACGGCCATGGACTATTAGGTAAATTTTGAAGTATTTATTCCTACAAAATATTAGTGAGAAAACATGTCCAGAATTTGGGAATATAACTTTTCATAAAGCAATAGTAAGGTAGAGCCCAATTTCCTTTGAAGAAAAGGTCTCAAGACAATAACAAAATAATTGAAATTATAAATGTATTATTCTCTTTCAAATTTGTATTAAAAAGGAGTATAGGGCTAAGATTATTGAGATAATGGTAGTAAATCCTACTGATGTTTTTCAGTGTGGCATTTTATTATGCAGCGATTTATAACTTCATTTTTAACTAAAAATGTTAAGGTGGCAATAGTATCAAAGTGATATTATAAAATAGATGCTGACCAACTTTTAAGTGTTTTGTTGGGGCTAGTCTGGGTATAATAGGTCTGAAGCAATAGTTTGATTAACAGATTTGCAAACATTTCCCAGAATATAAACCTAGTGGCGAAGACATTAGGTTGTTTGATGAAGGCAGAGTTCCTGAGTGCAATACATCTACAGATGCAATTAATATGTTAACTAGTATTTATAAGTGTAACAACATTTAGTTATGCATTTCAAGCAGTTATAATTCTCCTAGTTTTGCATGTACTATGAGAATTATATAAGAACCAAGATTTAAATCATTCTAATCAGTTTACTCACAGCATCAACGTAATTGATGGCCTATGATTTTCACAGATGATGACGGATTATGAATCCTATTCATTGAGAATAAGGTTCTTAAATGTGAAAATTCAATTAAAATTAAAGCAAGTTGATATAACTGTTCATAAAGTATCTACTTCTTAAAAATCTAAAGTGTTGTATGTGTTTTGTTGTTAACATATTGGAATAATAGTAAGGACTAGGGTTGAAATTAAAATACAGTCATTAAGTTATGGTGATGAAGATGTAGTAATTTTTCTGATATGTGACATCGCATCTTGAAGAGTTACACTAGACAGCTTCTCCTGTAAATTAACTTTAGTGAAGGTGTGCATTGATTTTCCTCCTATCACACTTGCTGACGAAGTTATGCTAGTCTGGGAGCTGGCTGGGCACTGCTTGTAGAGTCTTCGCTTTCTTCCTTTCTTATGTAAGCTTCAGGAAAACTAAGTTCATATATGAAGTAAAGGGGTTGAAGGCTGTGACGTGATTCTAGATTTGCACTGGAACATTCTGCTACAGAAAAGTCTCTCTTTAAAGCAAAGTTCTATTAGATTATGAAATTTTTAAGTGTTATTGCAGGAAAGAACATAAAGATATAGATTATATGTATGAGACATAGATGAGGAAATATTATATCAGCTAGCAGCAATATTTTATTTTTAAAGCCTCTCTTACATAGAAACTGACTGTGTTATATGTGTTTTAAAGATAATAATTTGTTCAGCCTGGTATGGTGGATCATGCTTGCAATCCCATGAATTGGGAGGCTGAGGCATGAGTTCAACCAGGCTAAACTAACAAGACCCTTTATCAAAAAACTAACCAACTGCCAGGCATGGTGGTGCATGTCTGTAATCCCAGCACTCGGGAGGCTGAGGCAGGAGGATCGCTGAGTTTGAGACTAGCCTGGGCTATATAGTAAGTTCCAGGTCGGTCTCAACTACATAGTGAGACCTTGTCTCAAAAACTAACCAACCACCAATCAACCAATCAGTTAATTGCCCTGATAACATGTGAATAATTAAAGGTAAATAAAGTACATTTTAAAATGAAACTTAAAACATTAGTTATATTATTGCCCATATTCACTCTATTATATGCAGTCATAATAGATATTTTTTAGAATTGCTACATAGATTGATAAGAAGTAATCATAACTTTATGAAAAAAATTGTTGAATATTGAAACTATGACTAAATATATTCAGTAGAAATAGTAAAAAGAACAGTGAACTAATTATAGATATGATAAAAATTATATTGACGTTCTCAGTTGATGGAACAGAAAGGAATATGGACAAAATCATATGTGTGTCTATATATCCAGGTCTGTCAATTGGAAGAATTTACCATTATACTCCTAAAATGAAAAGGTACTGTGAGCTTCTTCTTGAATAATCCCAAAGAAATATAAAGTACTTTTCCTGTCACAAGTATTTAAACTTGTCAAGGTGAATAGATATTTGTTGTTGTATTGCAGCCCTATTAAAAAGTTAAAATAGTTGGGGATTTAGCTCAGTGGTTCCACCACCTGCTTGGCAAGTGCAAGGTCCCAAGTTTGATTCCTGGTACCACAAAATGAAAAGTGAAAATATTCCCTAAGTTGTTATGTGAAATATTATAAAACTTTATAATATTAGCAATTTAGTTTTTTCCCTGAATATCCATCATATAAATTCCAAAATGTACATGACCACTTACTGCAAATTAAGAATCAATCTCAATTTGGTGTGAAATAGAACTTTAAAAACCTTTTGGGCCTGGGATTTAGCTCAGTGGTTCCGGCAACTGCTTTGCAAGTGCAGGGACCAGAGTCTGATCCCTGGTACCAAAAAAAAAACAAAAAACAAAAACCTTTTATTTAGATTTCACCAATTAAATCTTCCTAATTATATTTACTAAAACAATGGTCTTAATATTGTATGGTTATGTAGGTTCTATCCCAGCTAGCTCATGGGAAAAGAGGAAAAGTATTTTGCTAAACTATAAAGCATCACATATTATTAAAAATTAATTTCTAAATCAGTGATAAAGATGAGACAATGGGCACAAAAATGCTAAAAAGGAAAGAAAATGAATAGAAAATAGAATACAGGAGTTCCATTATAGTATTATTGTCATTTAGGGGAAAAATCAATTTGGACTTCCTTCTCCAGTAGAAAATAATTTTTAGAATGTGCTATAAATTCCATATTCATGTTTATACCTGGAAAAGAAACTACATTAAAATTCATAAATCCAAGCAAATTAGCTCAAGGAGAGAGAGGGAAGTTCGTCACTTTCTGTCTCTGCTTGGAAACTCAGCCATAAATCAAAGTAAATCAAAGTTCTCCTCCATTACTTGAATTTCGCATTAAATACTCACAGACATCCAATCTGTTCTGCAAAATCCAGACTGTTATTTTACAATTCTTCTCAATTCCAACCCTCATAGATGACTTCTGCTAATTGTAATAAAGGACGATTTGTTGGTTATAAAAAATTATCTGAAAACAAGCTAGTATATAATAAAACTAAAATTAAATTATCCCAATATTATTTTGTTATGTACTAAGTAAAATGGAAATAATAGACTTCACAATTTTAGACTTCTCCGTTTCCGTAATCAGGCATCTCACCTTATTTAGCACATCACATGGATTTTGAAGAAAGGGTTTAGCACATCACATGGATTTTGAAGAAAGAGTTTTGATAAAAATTGCTTGATATTTTAGTTTTTATTTATTTATTTTTTATTTTATTTTATTTTTGAGGCAGGGTCTCACAATGTAGTTGAGACTGACCTGGAACTCACTATGTAGCCCAGGGTGGTTTTGAACTCACAGCAATCCTCCTGCCTCAGCCTCCCTAGTGCTGGGATTATAGGCATGTGCCACCACGCCTGGCCCTGCTTGATGTGTGTGTGTGTGTGTGTGTGTGTGTGTGTGTGTGTGTGTGTGTGTGTGATACAGGGGATTGAACTCAGGTCTTTGCGTTGCTTGATTTTTTAAATAAGAATTTCCTGCTATTAAGTGTGATCTTTAATTGTGACATCTAGCAAAGCGCTGGGTGTGTCTGTGGATGATTGACATGTGAATGTGTGGACTAGAAGCTGTTGGAGAAAAACCTACCCCAGAATCGATGGGCACCAACCGATAGGCTTGTAGCTTGAATGAAATAGAAAGGAAAGAAGACATAGACGATTGGGAAGTGGGCTTCCAGGCCTTTGATTTTACTCTGCTACTGATTGATCCTCCAGTTCTCTAACAAAGTCCCATGTGCTCGGAAGGTGACTGGATAGTAGGTATGGCCTATACATCGGTGGGTCAGTTGAGCGATGGGTTCACAGCTGTCATGGTACCTGGTAGGAAGAGACAGGTTACTGTGTGTGTGGGGGAGGCCCAGAAGGGTTAACGTCAGGGCTTTTTCTCCAGCTTTCCCCTTCCCTCTCTGCCTGCTGACCACCAAGATGTGAGCAGCTCTCCTCACCACCCAGTGGCATTTCTATGTTAGCCTGCCAGCCATGGTTGAAAACTCTACCATACTTGAGCCAAAATAAACCTCTCCCTTAAGCTTCAGATTTGGGTTATTTTGTCTTACAGACTAGGAAAGTGACTAAGACATTAAGTCTTAAGCCCAATGACACATTATACTTTTACTTCTTGGAAAGATAATTCCAAATTAATCATTTTCAGTACATTCATGTATTTTACAAATCTTCAGGACATATATTTGCTAGGAGAGAAATTTAATACATGCATTTCACAGCTGGAGTATCATTTAAAAATAGATGTAACATGCCCAACCCTCTGGTTTCCATCCTTTTTAATATTTTTTTTTATAATCAATGTTATATTAGCCAGTTTTTCAGTAAAAACATCAGTAAACAGTTTTTGCCCCTTAACTCTAGTACCATCCTACTCCTCTCTCAATCCTACTCCTACCTCTAAAGCAGTGAAGCAGTGGGCATTGATTCCATAGTTCTTGTTTTGAGGACATTTTTGTCACTGACCATACACATTACTTGACATTTTCCCATAATTTCTAGAGCCTGTTCCTTTTATCTTCTTTATCAAGGAGTCCCTGAAGTTTGAGGAAGAAGTAAAAAGAAGAACCTTGGGCATTATATTCTGAATTTACAGGACTGATGTGTGTCACTATTCCCATACACCTTAAGTATGTCCTTGGAGATCGACTGAAAAGGTTCAGTGGTAACTGTGACATGGTAACAACAACAACAACCAAAACCTACAAGTGCTGGCCAAGGTTTTGTATATAACTCAAAGTCATCAAAGCAATGTGGACATAAACTCCCTTTCCTTGTTTTCAGAACTTCATGTGAGCTTGGCATAATTTATGGGTAAGAAATGTTGCCTTAGCCATTCTTTTTTTTTCCCCACTGAGGTCCATTGATACTTTTCAGGTATACAGTACAGTTACATTCTAGTCATCCCACTGTCCTGGCAATCGATTCAGGAAATTGCTTAAAGAACTCTGCTTTAGATTCCAAGCTTCCTCGATTTGTGTCACCTTCACTGGAGACAAATCTCATTCCTCCTGTATCATCCCAAAGTTTCCCCTCTCGAATCTGTACCAAGGTTTTAGTGGCGGTGGTGGTGGCATGTTTTTTTGGGGGGCACTGGGAATTGAAGCAGGACTCCTGCACTGAGCTGCCTTCCCAAAACTGTTTTTTCAGTTTTGATTTTGAGACATTCACACAAGGTGCTAACTTCTCTAGGCTGGGCTCTCATTTGCAATCTTCCTGCCTCAGCTTCCCGGAGTAATGGGATTGCGAGTGTGGAGCACCCCACTCAAATGAATCTGGACTTTTTTTTTTTTTATTGAGTTTATTGGTACATTTAGGGATACAGTACAGTTACATTCATTGTTGGGATCATGTACCTTTACATGGCAAGTCTTGATTCTCATTTTTTCCCCTTACCTCTGCCCTCCCTTCACCCCCTCCTCCCCTCCCCATCTACAAACACTTTATTTTCATCTTTTCATTCTCTCACATTTTTTTCTTTTCCCTTTTTGTTCTTCCCCTACGTAT
>NW_022900915.1:29327763-29338353 GCF_012274545.1 Fukomys damarensis | reverse complement strand
ACCTGAGAAATTTCATGAACACCAAACCAGCACTGCAAGGAATTCTAAACAATATCCTAGAAAAGGACAACGAAATTCACAATAACATGAGGCCCAACAGACCAAATCAAATAGGCAAGGCAAGAAACTAAAAGGAGATGGGAGAAAAAGTAAAAAGAGTCAACAAATGGACAACAACATGACAAGAATAAGTCAAAATATATCAATTGTAACCATCAATGTTAATGGCCTCAATTCACCAATCAAGAGAAACAGATTGGCAGAATGGATTAAGAAGCAAAATCCAACAATATGTTGTATACAAGAAACACACCTAGTGCAAAAGGAAGTCCATAGACTGAAAGTGAAAGGATGGACTTTTAATAACAGAAATGTGTGTTGTGCTAGGTTCAGAAACCTTTTGAGACATTCCAGCATAGTGTTTATTTCATTAATGGTGTCTGCACAAGAACTGGGCTGATTTTAGCATGTTTCTATCACAGAGAGCCAACTGAATAGTCTCATGTCCCTTAGGGACCTGTCCCAGTCTTCCATACTGTACCAAGCTGTGAATTCACTTACACTGCCAACTCTGAGCTTTCCAAACAACAAGAACATGGCTTCAAACAGGACAAGCAAAATAATGCCGATCCACAATCTCTTGATTTTATAAATGGCTGTAATTTAAATTGAATACTTTAGTAGTTCCTGAACATGTGGAGACAGCAGACATTTTATTCTTTAAACGGTTAAATTTTAATATACTACAAATAAGTAGCTGAGTAACTTATATACCTCGCGAAATATTATTGACATTCACTTGTTCCAGACTTGTAATATTTATGCTTTTTAGTTTTTGCCCATTTCTGTATTTATTCATTTATCTGATTTACCACTGCCAGACCCCCAACCACCCAGCAAGTAAACATGTTACTGTGTTTGCTGTCAGTTCTTCCCTTTTTATGGATACTGCTAAAACGCACGTCCATATTTTCATTGTAAAAATTTTATTCACACAAATGACTCTGTGAGATTAAATACTATTCTGGCTTGGTTCATTCCACACCATTGCTAAGTTCACTCAGTCTGTTGCTTTGTTTTGTTTGTTTGCCTTATTCTATAATAATAAACCCAGCAAATCTGCTGCTTCTTGTTGCCATGTGGTGCTCAGTTGTGTTTATCAGCCACGTTTTCCTGAGTCCCACCACACTGATGGTCCCCTATATCCGTCCAACATTCTGTCACAGTAAATGAACCAGCAGTTAGTCTCCTTGCTCATAGCACCCTGCATCTTCTGTGAGAATGTTTTGGAATGTATTTCCAGTGAAGGAGTTGTTTAAGGGTGTGTATTTACTTTATGTAACCTATATAAGGGTGTGTATTTTATGTAACCTATATAAGGCTGTGTATTTATTTTGTGTATTTATTTTATTTCTTGCTGGAGAACAGCCTAGTGAATTGAAAGTTGCTGTTCCCATTTAGAAACAAAAGTTTACCTCATGCTGATTCCTACTTTTGTTAGGCTAATGACCATAAAATGGTGTCTCAGTTTTTTCCTTAGGAATTTTACTAATATATAATTAACATAATAGAAATGCAATACATTTAAATAGTAAACCTGAGAGGGTTTTGGCAGGTGAAATTATCTTCAAAATCAAAGGAATAAAAACACCAATCACATCTAAATTTCTTCTTGTAGCTTTCCCAGTTCATTTTTTCCTATCTGGTTGCTTTTATTCATTTCCCATGACTTCTTACAATGCTTAGGAACTCCACCATGATGAATATAGGCAGTAAGCAGTAAGTACTGACTTCTGTTCATTACTCCTGATTTTAGGAGAAAGCTTTCAGACATGCTGTTCCAGTTTAAGGAAGTTCTTTTCATTTCCCAGTTTACTGAGTCTTTAACAAGGATAGATGCTAGATTTTTTTCAAGTGCTTCGTCTGCGTGTAGTCCCTGAGACTAAAATCCTATGATGGAAATATTCTTTTGTACTTTATCAATTTAATTAATTATATTAATTGATTTTTAAGAAATGTTTACCAACCATGTATTTTTGGAATAGATGCCAGGAAATCACATTGTCTTGCTGGAAGTTTAGCGTAGTGACTCCGGGCCTGCCTCACAAGTGCAAGGTCCTAAATTCAATCCCTGGTACTGAAAACAAAACAAAACAAAAAGGCATACTGTCCTTTCATATGTTATTGGATTTAGTTAAATTTGTTTAATTTTTGATATATTTGCAGGTTCATTTTAATGGTAGCTTCTTTAAATATCGATATATTTTGAAATAAATTTTCTTGCGTGAATCATTTCATATAAAATGAGGAGTTGCAATAGGTGCTATTGTATTTATTATAAATATCTTATAATTATCACTAATATAGTTGGCATAACAGGAAATAACTATAATTATATAAATTTATGAAAGGTGAAAAAATATTCACTAAAGAGTGGTTATCTAAAGTATATCCATTAGCTTTTTTTTTTGCATTCATAGTACCAAACACATGTTTTCATTGATGCCGTAGTAATTAATTCACAGCTCAACGGTTAAGCATTCCTCATTACGTGATTAAAGCGTCTCATTCATTTCTGTACTTTCAGTGTCTAGCACAGCTGGACAGATAGGAAAATCTCATTAGCTATTCTCTAAAACGTATTTGCCAGTTTAAACAAAGGAAAAATATAAACCATTGAACAATTGAAGATGTTACCGGGGGGAATAGCTGATTTTTTACAATTTCTATTCTGGAACAAAGCTTGAATTTATAAAACATAAGTTTAATGTTTTTAAAAAATAATTCATGATTTTGATTCTATAAAATTCTAAGTTTCCAATTCTAACAAATATCATTTCATCCTTAAGAGTTTAACTAGGGCTGGGGATTTATCTCAGTGGTTCTGCCGCCTGCCTCTCAAGTGCAAGGATCCAAGTTCGATCCCTCGTACAAAAAAAAAAAAAAGCTTAAATAAGCTTACTAATGGATATATGTTAAAAGGCTTTATTAATAATGTGTAATTTACATGTTTCAAATGATCATTTTTGTTCATTTGACAGAACCTTAACATTAGCGACTATCACCATGTTTCAATAATTTTCTAGTTTTTTAAAAGTATTTGTATTAACCCTATTTTATTCATTTACTACTTCATGATTTCCTTATTATATAAAATGAGTGTAATATCCATATTCTTTTTTTAACACCTCAGCACCACACTTACTTTAATTTTTCAGTATTCTTCATTCTGATTCATTTTTACAAATCCTAAATATTGACAATACACTGTTATTTAATAAACAACATTGGAAAATTACCTAATTCTTCACATTTTTAAAATAAATACAACAGAGTCAGAATGTTAGAATACAGTCCTTGCTTTCATATTTTAGTCAAATCTTACATTAAACAAAGTAAACTAATTTCTTCCTCTCTACAAAATAATTCTCAATAGTGGATATTTATTTCCACCTTGGGTAGATAATCACATTTTCTATCATCTTTTTATACACAAGAGAAAAAAAGAGGAAATAATCTTTTTATACATAAGAAAATTTTCATCCAAGAACTTATAGTTTGCTAGGATTGTGTCCATCCAAGATATAATTTTAGGAAAACAGAAGCACTTTTTATCTAAAAGTAGAAAAAAATAAGACCAGAACAGTGATAAACAGGCTGAGTCACCTTCTCCATGTGCTGCCTAAACTTCCTTTTAGCTCAAGTCCAATCAGCCTGTGGTTGAATCCATAGCCTCAGAAAAATGAGTTTTTAGAGAGTGAGTAATATCTACATAAAGATGAAAAGGTATGTAATATTGTCCTTGCACTTTTGTTCCATTAACTTTTGTCCTTCACTTTTGTAGAGATTCTATACATGCATTCATACCATTAAGTAATGTTTGTAAAGTGATGATGCTTCACAGGGACTATTTTTTCTTTTGTAATATATTAAATCAAAAACCTGCAAATTACTCTGACTTCTACAATTCCATGGAGAAAATTTTGGTAAAGATTTCCTCCATTGTTTAGTGGCCAAGAACATTGGCACTTACAAACATAATGTTTCATAAATATTGGTGAATGATATTGTAACTATTGAAATAAAATTATAAGGGTTTATCAAGGTATCAAAGGTATTATAACTTTGTTATTTCCTTATATTCAAATAACTTCTAGTGGCTTAATGATATGAAATATCCAGATTTACATAAAGATGCTTAAATGATTAAATTTTTTAAAAAATTAAGTTGACTCAGCTGTTCTCCCTTTACATATCTCCCTGAAAGTGTTAAAACCATCCTATCCCAGTGATACATGAATACTCGTGTTTATAGCAGCACGATTCATAATAACTAAATCTTAGAAGCAGCTTATATGGTCATCAAGAAGTCAATAGGTAAAAATTATGTGGTATTTACACACAGTGGAGTACTCTTTTGCCACAAGGAAAGATAGACTTGAGTTATTTACAGGAAAATTGATGCACCTTGAGACCGTAATGTTAAGTGAAATAAAAGAGACACACAAACTTAAATATTGTATAATTAATGTTTCATGAAAAATTCAAATTATAAATAAAGAACAAAATAAAAGATAATATGAAAGGGAAGATAGAAGTTTCAAAAAGGGAAAGAGATTAAAAAAGAGAATTATGATGTGTATGTAAGTGTAGCAATATCCTACAAGAAGTTCAATTATTATATACACATAAACACATATTAATAAACAAGGAACTGAAATATACGGCCTTCAAAAAATGAAAGCTGAAATGTGACAATTTTAATATGTAATAGAAGATGTATTGGAAAGATAGCTGCATGAATTGGAAAAATGCATAAAACTGAATTTCCATGATTTCAAAACACTAGATAAGTATATTATGAATATAGCAATCATAATACTGGTGTGATGTGACATTAAACAGGATAAAATGAAATGTATAAATTTAAATTTATAGGGCAAATACCAACTAAGTACATGAATTTTGAAATCTCTCATTTACTTTAAGTGTATAACATATGAGACAATGAAAAAATGGAACAAAGTCTTTGTAAATAGGGAAGGGTGGGGGAAGGGAGGGCAGGGGTATGGGGAAAAAAATGAAAACCAAGACCTATTATATAAAAATAAAAGATGCCAGTGGTGAATATAACTGTACTGTGTAACTAAAAAGTACCAATAAACTCAATGAGAAAAAAAAAATGAAAGAGATTTTTTTATGGGATAAAGTTAATGGTAAATTTATTTAAAGAAAGAGCTGCTACATTACTGTGAGCTCCAAAATTCCCAAGAAGGAATCAGATTAGTGCTTGGTCCTCGGCTTAAACCAAAAGCAAAGGACAACAGTGAGACAGAATGTATAATGCGTTGCCCACATTTTAGTGGAATGCCTTGTTCTCGGGTCTGACATACATAGCTGAAGAATCTAAGACTTGGTTTTACCACATTGTCTGTGCAAATACAGAAGGTGGAGGTACAGAGAGGGAAATGGTGACACAGACACACAAGGAGAGTGATAAAGAACGTTTAGGAACTAACACTGTCAACAAAATGGCAGAGTGTGTTTCCAATGGAAAGAGATGAGTCATGTAGGAAATAACGTTATGCATTGTGTGGATCTCTGGGTGATAAGGAAGGATGATAAAGCTCCAAGTGAGTTAAGGAAAGAGCGTCAGCTAAGGGGGAAACAACACCCCACATTATTTGTGAAATAGAAGTTACGAGTAGAGGGTAACTGTAATAAGCCTCCAAACCTGTGTAGTGTTCTGCCCGAGAGGCAAATTTAAAGCTCAGCTAAGGCCAGACAGCTCAAAGCCATCTTCAATTATTTTTTGTTTAGAGCGTCTGTATTTTCACCTGCTTGTACATCCGTGTTTAAACCCCAGGGGTTGAAAAGACAAGGCAAAGCCGGGAAAAAGAACTTCCCTCCGCTGTCCTCACAACTGCTGTCAGGACGGCCCACGTGAACATCGCCCATCAAGAGGCCCAGGAGGACCACGTCCACACCCAATGCAGTTATAACTAATTCACCGAGCCAGGGATTTTAGTTACTTGATTTTTGTTGTTGTTGTTGTTGTTTAAAACAAACGTAAGATTTTCCATTCTTCCCAAAAATAATAAAATCCATGATTTTTTCCCCAGAGTTTCATACAGTATCAACTCTTTCTATACTAAATGAAAGTTAAATGGTTGGTGGGAAAGAATAACAGGTGATTTCCATTGATAGCTCATAAACTATGCTTGTTCATGCATTGGTTACAGTAGAAAACTAAATTTGGGTATCAAGACATATGCTTTGTTGGAGATAAAAATACCTTCATAACACAATAGATACTTATCTTTTCCAAGTTAAATTTAAATTTAAAAATATATGGTTTATGATAGATTTCCTAAATTGTTCATAATATAGAAAACACTAAACCTCCCATATAGATTCACAATGTCAGAAAAACCTCCATTCAACGCAGCTTTTAATACAGAAACAAAGTAAAATTAGAGAGAAACAAGGTAGAAGCACAAGGTCCTAAATTGGATTCTCAGTACCCCCCCAAAAAGAAAGAAACAATGGAAATCCTCCTCAATATAACCTGTAGACCACCAAGGGATTTTTATATTTCAATATGAACATATTTTCTACAATAATTAGAGAGTACAAGAAGTGTAATACAATGGCTTTCCCTGTAATTGTTAACCAAAAACTTCAGAACAGAACTGTTGTAGTCCTGTTGATCACTTTCCTGTTTCGGAGGTTATAAAAACCAAGTCATTCCTTGACATCTTGTTTGAGAAATAACAAATTTATCATTAAAGCAGCACTATAAATTTTTTCAAGCTTATTGATATCTCTATTGGCACAGTGGCATAAGAAGCTATAAATATCACTTACAGTCTTATTACTAACTTGAAAGTTCATCTCAGAAGGAAGATAAATCATCCCGAGTTCTTAACTCCATGAAATAGGCACGATTATTTAATGTTCTATGTAATAGAAAATTTGATTTAATAAGTTATTCAAATTCCTACAAATTCAGTCTATCAGCTTGCCTCATATTTGAATTTCTCAGTTAATTAAAAGTAGTTCGAAATGTACATTTACACTATTCATGATTTCATTCCACAGCAGTTATGGAACTAAAAACATTCTGAGATGTGCAGGGAGCTCAAGGATCAAAACTAGATGCAGATGCTCTTTCCATGAACAAAGCACCCGAGTGATCGCAGCACAATGTGATCCAGTGCTGTGCAGGGAGAAATTAGGACTCAGTTTTCTTACCAATAAAATACTAGCTTCCATCTTAATTTTAGCTCCAGCAACCTCGTGAGTCAGCTGTTGAGAAGAATGTGGCTCCTGTGCTTGTCGCCAAATTCGATGGCTCCATTTCTGGAAGACATTAGGATCTTATACTCTGTGGTGTTTGTCACCACTACCTACCTGCCTTCTACTTCTAATGTAGTCTTCTACTTTCTGCACTTGAGCTCTAGGCCTGCTGCCTGTCCTGATTCTCCATCACCCTTTTGCTCTCTTTCATCATTAGTCACTTCTGTTTTCTCGTTCCCAATCTCTGCTCTCAATATTTTTGATTTGTTTTGTTTTTCTTGGAATCTGCTTTCTTTCTCAGTATCTCTTTTCTTTATGCTGACTTCCTTGATAAATTCCTTCAGTTTTCTTTAAGTTTAAGTAGATAAACTTCAAAATTTTATTGAGCCCGTTTAATATCTCCACCTTGACAATTAAAATAATTATCTAAGTATTACTCGGGAAATTTAAAACATTCATTCTTCCTTCAGATCTACTCTTCTCTACATGATATTGCCTCATATCTAGATATTTGGCTGAAAAACTATGGAACCCTTCAATCATCCCTTTCTCCCACATCTGCACACCAGTAGGTCTTGCTTTTCGGTCACATAATCCATCCACTGTCCTTTCTGTCTATACTACTGCTAAGACAGTAGTATGTTTTTGTTCCTATTATTTCTTTCCCCATGAAAATGTACTTCTTCAAAGTACCCGAATGACTTTTGGATCATGTCAGTCTTAGCTTCAACTCCTGAAGTATGTTTCTATAACACAAGGTAACGTATGTCAACCTCACAATGACTACCTTATTATATGAAAGGAAACTTGACAATGCCTTGACCTCATCTACTTTCTCAATTTCTTTTGCAAGTGCCGTTTCAGTTATGCAGCGTTGTTATTGTTCTTTGAACGCACAAAGCAAAATGTAACTCCTGGGTTCGCCATTTTTTTCCCCAGCTATTGGCATTGTGTCCACTATGGCCTAAAGGTTTTCTCCAAAATTCAATGAGGCAGCACTGGGAGGGGAAAGCTCAAGAGAAGTGTTTAAGTCCTGAGGGTTCTATCTTCATCAGTGGATCAAGGCCACTTTAAGTGACTTTGCGGAATGAGTTTACTCTTTTACATAGCAGGACATAATTTTTTCTTTTATTGTCATTCTGCCTATTATGCAACTATGCATGAACAAATCTCCAAAATTGCCACTGACTCAATACTGGACTTCTCTCAGACTCTTAAACTGAGAATTAAATTTCTCTTCTGCATGAACTACCCAGGCTATGGTACTCTATTATGGTAGCAGACTAAGAAAATGCTGGGTAACACATCTTTAAAATTTGTTTAAAATGTTGCTTCTTTATAAAAATTACCAGACTCCTGACACATTGTGCCCCTGTTATTTTCTCTATTTTACTTCTTAGTAATTATCACCATCTGATATATTTTGTACTTGTTATTTACTTGTTTGTAAAATATAATCTCCATTATGGAAGGCACATTGTCTTTTACTTCTATGTAGTATTTAGCAGAGAAAAGTACTAAGGAATATACTAATACAGGAAATGATTAACATTTGATGTCATGATGGATAACATGTGATGATGTTAGTTCCATAATGTATAAAGGTTCAAATATTCATCGTCATAGGGAAATGATTACACTGTATCAGTGCTAAAATAATTACATTTTTATATGTACATGAAGATAATTCTTAATTTTTAGTTGAAGTTAAGAATGTACTTATAAATGTATGACTTGTCCCTCTCTAATCAATAATAATTTCTTGTAATAATATGTTTTGAAGTATTTGTCTATGGTCAACAACTATAATATAAAGCAACACATCTACACAATATTTCAGTGATATTTAAATATTCTTCATGCCAATATTTGGCAAATTTACTATATTTAATAATATATATTTGAAAACCTTCTTTATTCTAGACTGATAATGTGATAACATTGAGAAAACATTTTCCATTACAACTACACAAAACTGACTAAAATGACATATAGAAAAAGTATAGTAATTAACTAAAATCTACTCATACCTCAAAAAATTATATTTTATTTTGCTTTTTGAGGTGCTGAGAATCAAACTGATAGCCTTTCCCATGCTAGACAAGGACTTTACCACTGAACTATAATTCCAGCTCTTAAAAATGATTAAAAACAGGAGAAAGATGCATATGATGAAAATAGGAAAATAATAGCAATATGAGAGTCTGATATAAAAGTAATAAACCCTAAATTTATAATACTTGATAGTTGTCAAAGTGAAAAATAATTTGGCAAATATATGTAGTTAAGAATAAATCACATTTAAAAATTAATATACTGCTTCATAGAAAAACTATAAAAATGAAACCACTGGTATGTTGGTTTATTTGATTAACATTAAAATGACACTGGTAAATTTGCCTGATTTGTAATACTTCTGTTAGTTATTCTCTAAATGATCCATAAATGAAAATGTACTTTTAAGTCATTGAGCTAGTATTCTTAATGTATTGCACATTTTCTCAGTGTGATTAATTTTATTAATAAGCATATTTAAATTGTAATTCTGCAGTCATTAAAATGCTTTCCATGAAAAAGGGGTGGAGCATAAAATCATTGTACTGCGCAGTTGTCTTTTCAGTATTCCAATATAAATGCTTGCTACAAATTTACAGACCTAGTTTGTGTTGAAAAGTGACTGTCAGTAAATGCTCCCAGGCAGATATTTAAGAGAAAAAATATAACCCAAGCAATTAGTCCAGACTGTTAAAATAAAATTACCACTCTAAAATGAGCGATGAATGAAAATTATGCTACACAAATAGAATTTAAAAAGGAATAGTTGAAAGTATTTTCAACTTTATGTAACTGTTATCAGATATGAGATCCTTCACATCCTTGGCAATGTTCTATAATATATTTACATAGTATTCGGTTGTGATATACATATGATGGTCTTTTACCGTGGTATGTTTACTTCTCTTGGGACTCATCTATGTGTTTATGTGCTACTCTTATGCTTTTCTTTGCTCATTTTTAAATGAATTGCTTATTTATTCATTACGTTTCAAGAACACTATATAAATTATACAAGTCTTTTAATAAATATGTGATTCATGAATAATTTTCACCAGTTAGCAGATTATCTTTAACGTTGTTTTCACCAAAAATTAAATCTCAGATTTTTTTTTTTTTTTTTTTTTTTTTTTTTTTTTTTTTTTTTTTTTTTTGGTACCGGGAATCAAACTTGGGTCCTTGCACTTGTGAAATAGGCAGTGGCATCACTGAGCTAAATCCCCAGCCCTTCTATTG
>NW_022900915.1:29283066-29327438 GCF_012274545.1 Fukomys damarensis | reverse complement strand
AATTTTTTTTTTTTTTTTTTTTTTTTCTACTGAGATCGAACTCGAGTCCTTTAGCTTGCAAGGCAGGCAGTGGCGCCACTGAGCTAAATCCCCAGCTAGAATTTCAGAATTTTGCTAAGTGCAGTTTATTAGGCTTGAAAACTTATTCTCAGCACTTTTTATGATCTATTTGAAAAGTCATCATCTAAACTAAGTTAACAAATAACGTCTCATTTTTAAGAAGTCTTATTATCTAGTTTTGTTGTATTGTTTTGAAATAAAATTTTATGTCTGATAAAGATGTGTACCTAAGATATTTTTTGTGTATGCTTGCTGATATACAGATACCACATAACGCAGAAATAGCTTTTGTAAACATTCATATTTTCTCCAGATTTGTGTTTGAAGCTTTGTGCAAAATCAGTTATTTTGTGTGGAATCCTGGACTTTGTATTGCTTGAACTATATTTTTTTTCTCTACTCCTTCTTGATTATAATAGCTGCAATTATAATATCATTTGATAACAAGTAGTGTTATTCCTCTACTTACTTTTACTTAGTTTGTTATTGTAGGAGCTATTATTCATGTCTTTGTCTCTCCTTATAAATTTATAATCAATTTGAAAATTTCTACCAAAGAAGTGATTAAATTTATAAAGATTATATTGAATTTGTAGAAATTTCATAGAGATTTAATAGCTTTAAAATAATCTAATTTCAGTCTTATCTGCTTTTGTCAAATTTTTATTTATTTCTTATATGATGCTAATATGAATATTGCCACTTACAAAATCATAAAGTTTTGAGTTACAAAAGTAAATATAACAAATGACAGGTAACAAATTTATCAAATAACTATGCATGTTTATTGAAAGTCCACATAGTAACAATACCTACGATTGGATTTTGTAATATTTTGTAATATTTGTAATATTTTAAATTGTATCTAAGTTAAGCAATAGACTCCATTAAAACAAATAAAATACGATGATAATGATATATGTACGTATGTGTATGTAAGTACAGGATTGAAATTCCACAAATATGCAAGATGATATTTCTTATTCATGATAATCCTAGTAGATTAGTAACCAAAAAATAAGCAATAGCTAAAAATATTAGCACAAAACAGTAAATACCTAATAGTCTAAAGAGGTAAATATTTAGAATTAGCACTATATAGAGAAGTCATAAATTAAAAATTAATCTTTAAGCTGAAATAATAGTACCCTTAGAATCCTAAACAAATGGAGTTCTGATACTCATTTAGATCATTCCATCTACAAACTTTGACATGAGGCATCCACCCAGGAGAGTAAGATAAAGTCAATTAGCACCTAAATCACAGAGAAAGTTATTTTACCATGAGGATTCATTTTGGCTTTTTTTTTTTTAATCCAGTGTTGTGATAATGACTTGAAAATCAGTACCTTAAAAGCATAGAGGAGTTCCTTTAAACATTTCAGCTTCTGTCTCTCACTTGTTAACAACTGGAACTGGAGGTGGTATAATTATAAACATTTGCCATGAATTACAGTTGCCTGAATATGTAGACACTTGATCGATGTCACAAAAAAAAAAAAAAGCCACAGACAGTGAGGCAGAAGAGTCTTTTCAAGAGATGCTTGCTTGATCAATTGTACAATCACTTAGGAATTAGAGTAAATTCTGTCTGATGCTTTATAGTAAAATGTAAGAAGGTCTGAACTGTAGTTTCTAATATTAAGGGTAAAACAGTAAAATGTAACATATTACAGTATCTTTTCTTCCTGAGTTTGGGATAAGAAAACAATATTTAGTAGAGAAATAATACTATTAAATACACATAATAATTTGTACTATGTTTAAAATTTAAAACATTTGTTTCCTCAGTTCTTCGGTATGAGAACAGAACTAAACAACTGAGTAATAAATATTTGGAACAGAAATAACTGACAAGGAACCATAATGTTCAAAGTTAAACATTCCAGGAAGAATATCCCTAAAATACACAGAGACGAGACACCCTGGAATTGTCACTGGTACGTACGATCCTAACGATATAAGTGAAAATGTAAAATAGGAAGAAGAGGGCTAAAAGTGTAGGGGAAGTGGGAAGGGTAGGGGAAAGGTAATAAGGTAAAAAAAAACGAGAAAATGAAAACATGGAAATAAAGTAGTTGTAAATAGGGAAGGGAGGAGGGGGTGAAGGGAGGGCAGGGACAAGGTGAAAAAATGTGAACCACGACCTGTCATGTAAAGGTAGAAGATTCCAATGATGAATGTAACATACTGTATACCTAAAATGTACCAATAAACTCAATGAGAGAAAAAAAACACATGACATAAGGTTCAATGATGTTAATGATCTGGAAAATACAAAATGAAGATATACTGTAACAATGAGAAATAAACAACTGAAATTGATAAGAAATAATACTGAAATGGTGGATAATAAATAATAGAAATGTTTATAAACTAGTGACAGAATTCTATGTTGATATAATCATTTCATAAAATGCTTAGCAGTGGGCTTTAAAATGTAGCACAAGTCAGTTTTGTAATGTAACTGTACTGTATACCTAAAAAATACCCATAGACTCAATGATAAAATAAAAACAAAACGTAAAACGTCAGTTTCATACCTGTTTCTACACAACAAGAGTGTGTGTGCATGTTTTATATCAAAATATATCTGAGAATATTCAAGTTATACATATTTAATAAATATATCAAGCTATATATATAGCATGATTGTTGCTAAACTATACTTCTATTTCACTCCTGAATTTTAAACTATATTGTCATGCATAAATTCTGCATGTTTTCTAACCTCATAATATATTGTAGTTTTGCTTTACATAATACATTGTGTCTGTGGAAATGAAGAGAAAGCAGTCATTTTTATCTAATTAAATATTTACAGTTTCATTCCATCTTTCAGATGTGGCTTATAATCACTTCTCTTTTGCCTATATGTTTTCTTTTATGTATTCTTGAAGTGTGGATCATAGATATACATGATTCTTTTCTCTGAAAAGAGTCTGAATTTCACCTTCAATTTTGGGAGATACTTTACTTGAATATGATATTCTAGACTGTTATTAATTGTATGCCTTAAATATCTCATTCTGTTTTCTGTTGTCTTCCTATATTTTTGATAAGGAGACAGTGCAAATATAGATTCACTGATTGTAAACTGTCTTACTCTGGGAGCTTTATAATTTTTTTTTTCCTTTACTTTTTAGCTGTATAACTTCAGTGAGTCTACATGTGTACTTTGTGTATGTAATCCTGCCTGAATTTCTCTCAATTTAATCTTCTGTGTTTTCTTTTTGCTGGTTTAGTTTATTTTAATCATATTTGGATGCATTTCTCAATTATTTCTTCCATTATTCCTTCCTACTAAGTTCCTCTTTCCTTCCTGGTGTCTAATGGTATATACGTTACATTTTACCTCATGCTTCAACCTCTCCTTAGTTTTTGTTCTCATCCTCTTTATTTTTGTGCTCCAGTTTGAGCATTTTTTATGCATCCCTAAATTCATTGCTCCCCTCCCTGTGTCCGGTGTGCTGTGAAGTGTATCCGATGAATACTTCCTATCAGAAGTCATTTTCAATTCTAGAATTTCCAGTGTATGTGTTAGCTCAAGTCAATATAGTCAGATGTCAGCTCTGCTTTTAGTTTACAGCTTTTATAGTAACCCTCCCTGCTTTATGGCCTTCAGCTTCTTCTGTCACCTTGTGCTTACCTGGAAGCTGGTTAGAGACCTAGGGTGTAGGGGAATCTCAAAGTCTACTTTCCCTTCAACTAATGACTTACTTTACAGTTGGACCTTAGAGAGGCTCTCCATCTATCCTACTACTTTAACCACATAATATTATGATAGCAATTGTAAGTCATTTATTGTTAGTTGTATTTATCCTGGTAGAATAATAAGGATTGTATTCTTTCTAGGTTTGTATATGCTAACCTGAATCTGGAATCATTCCCTTGATATTTTTTTTTTCATTAAAGACTGTAGTCTCTGTACACATTATTCTCATGTTTCTATTGTTCAACTGTTTCACACAAGTGCAATCAGAATTGGTGTTTAATGTTTTTAGTAGTATATTTTTATTTTTCCAGTTAGATTTTGTTTTTTCCCTTTGCAGGAAATAAGATGAAGCTAATTATAAATTGAGCTGAGCCAGTACTAGAGTAAAGATTTATTTAATTTCACTTCAACTCAGAATTGAATTCTAGCTAGGTCCTTGATTCTAAGCTTTAGATGAGACGGTGATATTTTCCATTCTCTAACCAAAGGTGCTTTCTTAGTGAATTTTTATGGACTATAACTCTCTGGTCAAATGATTTGACAGCACTTTCTCCAGATTCCAGAGTTAAACCATTACAAGCTTTTATAAAGAATTTATCTTAGTGCACCTCGGAAGATCTCTATTTCTGCAGTTTACCTTCTCTTCTGTCCTTCCATAGTCTGTAGTCTTCAGTCATTTTTAATATATGAAGGCCTCATCTCTCTGTGGAATTTTTTTTTGGGGGGGGTACCTGGGATCGAATTCCCTGTGCATGTGTGGCAGGTGGCAGCACCACTGACCTAAATCCCTGGCCTTTGGAATTGGGTCCTTTAGATATCACTGGACCTAGTAGTCTTGTAGAACTTTTTTTTGCAAGTATTATTTTATTTGTTTGCTTATCAAGTGTTGTCTTATGTAATGAACCTGGATTTGTTGGGCACTAAATTTTAATTTTTATTAGAGCAACCAAGGTGGCAGGCATTTAGCTCATTAGCTCTGCACCTGCCTGACATTCACAAGGTCCTGAGTTTGATCTCTAGTTCCAGAAAAGAATTAAAAAATAAAAGATAAACAAGTAAAAAGTTTTTTTTTATTTAATCTTGTAATTCTAGCTAAAATTATTCATGCTTGTGTGCACAGCAAAATTGACAGATTTTTTTCCTTTTCAACTTCCCCATCATGACTTATATATCTAGATGAAAAGGATGATAAATAAACACAACATTTTGCCAAACTACCATCCTTTTCCATTTAGCTGTCACGTACACTTAGTTGCTACGAAGCCATATTTTACTAGAACAGATATAGTACTGTTATATCTATTTTAGACATTTCTTTATCTCCATAACAGGATTCAAAAACCATTATTTTTGAGCAAACCACATTCCATCATGATGACAGAGATTATATTTTTCTACCTGATAAAAATATCTTGTTTTCATATTTTTCAAAGGGCATTGTAATGATTTCATATAAACAAACTAAAATAAAATCAGGTTTTCTTTTAATTTATTTTTGTACTCTGTGGAGCAGCAATTATTTCATTATTTCCTTCTCTCTTTTCTGAATAAAATATTTACCTCTAGAAATATGATTATAAACAAGTGCAAATGATTTTATATTTGAGTCTCTGTAGTAAAAAGCATGAAATGAAAGCAACTCACCAGTGAAATTATCTGTCCATAGATTTTATGTTTAATCTTGAATTACCTTGAATTTGGTTCTCTGTAGACCACTTCCAAAGCCATTTTGACATAAATACCATTTATAGAATATAAATTTTTAAATAAGAAGCATCTTGAAATTTGCTTGCTTTTAAAAATATTATTCTAGAAATGAAAATTTTAACCCTTTTTAAGAAGATGACATTCTACATATGTCTGTGATCATACAATGGATTATGATGCTCTTTACATAAATCCATAAGCATAAATTTTGTGAACATTAATCATCATTTTCACCAGAAAAACATGTCATTTATATACAAATATTTATATTTCCACTTTAGTGGAATAATCATTTTAAAGGGTATAGCTTTTAACCCATTAATAAAGATCAACAAACTTCAAATACATGAAAAGTAACACATTTCATCAGTCAACTCAGCCTTTACTTTATGCTATACCATAATTTTATCTAGTTTAGAATATCTCAC
This sequence comes from Fukomys damarensis, assembly GCF_012274545.1. NCBI lineage: Eukaryota > Metazoa > Chordata > Mammalia > Rodentia > Bathyergidae > Fukomys > Fukomys damarensis. Next base: position 29,321,528 of record NW_022900915.1, on the reverse strand, counting down.
TAAAGACTAAGATGTTTAATATTTATCTCAATGTTTGACATAATTACATAAAATTGTTCCACTCAGTTTGCATTAACATTTTAAATATTCACCTAAGCCTATGCACATTGCTAACTTTTAGAGGAAAAAATCTTTAAGAGAATAAAATACTGAAATTACACCAGGCATGGTGGTGCAGAACTCTGGAGGCTGGGGCAGGAGCGCTCCTGAGTTTAAGGACAGCTTAGGTTACAGAGTGAGTTCAAAGCCAGCCTAAACTACACATCAGGACAAGGTCTCAAAAATAAAATAAATAAAAAATATTGAACTAAAAACAAAGTAATTTCCTCCCGTTCAAAACAACTAAATTATATCAATAACTAATATCCTTACTAAATAAATTTGGTTCCTTTTGGCAATTTTAGTAATAACTTAAAACTGTCTCATAGACTAAAATGATGCCTTCAGTATCCCTTATTGACTACTCTCTATGAATGAAATCTAAAAGATCTTATTTTCAGAAGAAACCTAGCACAAGGTAGGAAATGAGGGCAATAGCCAAAATGACATTATTATACTAACCTTTTTGCTGTAGCACTTGAAACATTTGAAAGTTCTGTATAGTACTCTTTATACGATAATTGCTTATAAATTTTGTGATAGCTGCGATTTTAGTTTATCACGTCAAGTATGATTCACATATAATAAAAAAAATCTATAGGAAAACATAGGCACACTAAGCTACATTTAACTTGAGTTAGAGAGAGGAAATCAAATCCAACAGAGAAAACAGGTTTCGCGTGATGAGGCAAAGACGGTCTCACAGGTTAGATGGTCAGCTCTGAGTTTGCACGTGACCTGATTTCCCACTGAGTCAGGCGAGGTTAGGGTTTTGCTGACTGCTGGTGATTTTGATCAGTTTTACCAGAAGTAAGCGCTTCCTTCCTTCAAGGGTCTGGCTATCTCGTAATTGCTCAAGCTCTAGTAATGTGTGGGTGGGTGTTCATACATGTCTCTATTACAGACTTTCATGTTATATAAGCCAGGCTATGTCGCAACAACAAAATATTCTTTTAATTTCTCCTTTCTATTTTCTCCTTGGAAAACATACTAACCAGGCTATTCTCAAGGACAAAATCAAGAACTGCCTCACATCGGACCATAAACTGACCACACAAATGAATACAGAAGTAGTACAACACTCCTAGACTGACACTATATGAGGACTAGTTTGCTACATAACGAGCAGAACATTAAAATAAATTGAAGTAATTGTAAAACTGAAAAAGAGAAAAATGAAAGGATATTGTACTTTTTTCCTCTCTTATTGTGGCGGTCCAGCCGTCACAACACGAACATGCCTGAGTCGGGGAGTGAGGATTGAGAAAGGAAAGAACACTCAAGCCTGAGTGGAGACCAAGAGAAGTCTGGTTTATTTCACAGAAACAGCTCCTTTTAAAGGCTCACATCAACAGGAAGCTTTTAAGGGCACACAACAACAGGAAGACAAAGCAATTGTTTTTATCTGTATGTAAAGACCGGATTTCCTGACTCTTACAGATAACATCAGATCTTTGGCTAAGGAGTTCCTGTTATGGCAGGGTCAAAGAACAAAACAAGCTTAATAAACAGTATCTTTGAAAAGTAACAAATGTTACATAGATTGTGTGGATGCCTTAATTGTACAGAAAGAAGTTATTTTCCAAATGTCAAACTCCAGCGTGCCATGACTGGGCCCCCACTCTTATTGTTTGGTTCATTGTCCTAAAAACAAATTCACATTTGTGTCGGTTACAATTACCTGGACTGAGAATAACAGATATCTGTTTCTGAGTAGGTCAGACCAGGACGTTTTGATTACTTTCTGGCTTCAACTCAACCTGTAGGATGACATCACGGGTTTATTTTCTTATTGCCTCAGTATTTTCACTAAGAACACATGTAATTTCAATCCTCCTCTTTCTCCAAAACTACCGAAGAAAACTTTCTCTGAGAATAATTGACCCAGTTTAAATAGAATGTCCTTCCTAGATACAATTTCACTCCAGGGTGCCTTCACCCACATTTTTCACTGGTACCTCTGTCCCAAACAGCACTGGTGTTGACATTGTTGATAGTAGAAATGCATCTAAGAGGAGCAACTGCAGCATCTACATCAAAGGCAAATCACACAAAAGAAACTAAGAAGTTTAAAGTCAGTTTAAACTGGTTATTTGCAAAAGAAAATTTACCATATTATATTTGGTAAGGATGCAACGTGATCTGCTTCCCTTTTCTGTCTTTTACATTGAGAATTTTATCCACCTGTTATTATTAGTTCACTTGTACCTATATTACTCTGACATTCATGATTAACTGAATCCCTTCCTCTTACTCTTTTTTAAAAAACGAATTTCTTATAGATTAGATTATCATGTATTTAGTTATCTCACTGTCTTCTTTTTGCAATTGGAATCGAATGATTTATTTGGAATAAAGGAGGTTCTGTTTAATAATGTGCTGTAGAATAAGAATTACTTTAAAATGAGATATAGAAGATTAATATTGGAGAATATGTTTGGAGAAGGATGGATATATCCAAGAATTATTTTTCTTCCTTTGAGGTTATATGTTCTTAGAAATTTTCTTTGGACCTTTGAGGGCACATGTTCATCACAGTAATTCCCAAAGATGCAAAATAACTGACTCAAAGACTTCATTCTATTTAGTTATCATTCTTTAATTTACAGGTAAATTCAAATCATTTAAAAAAATCACAGTATATCCTGTTACACACACACACACACACACACACACACACACACACACACAAGTAACCACCATCTGCATATATATTGTTTCAAGAAAACTTGCTTTAGACTTTAACAAGTTTCCTACGTTATGGCTTTTGTAAAAACAACACCTCTGTTAGTCATACTGTTTTAAAAAGCTTTTCTGCTTCCTATCTTCTGGTCTAAGGGTTATAGATTTGTTTTGCTAATGCTCCTTCTAAGTTTTCCTGAACAACTTCCTTATTTATAAATTTCAGGTTCATGTTTATTTATTCTTATATTTAAGATACACTGAGGTGGTTTATTAAAGGTTTTGTGGAATACTGTTGCAATATTGGACAGAATTTTATTTCAGATACAAACAATCTAACAAGCATAAATTAGGTATAATGATAGCCTATAACTGAATAAAAATATGTCTACTGGTATATGCTAATATGTCTCAGTTTCATTATTTCTACATTGCTTTTTGTATTGAACATGTTTTAAAAATAGTTGAAAATGCTCATATAAAATGATAGGAAAAATAATAGAAAATATACTCATTGTTTATAGATTGGAGATTATATATGGACTAAATGTCAGTCCTTTCCAAAATGACTTGTAGATTTATCATATACTTTTTTGTTTGTGATGGGGATCAAATTCAGGACCTTGTACTTGCAAGGCAGGTGGCAGAAGCACTGAGCTAAATCCCTGGCCCTATGACTTATACATTTGAAGCAGTAATTGAAAAAATTCCTTTCAGTTCAGCTGACAAGAAATAGAGTTGCCTTCCTCTAGTGGTAAAGAACATCTGCAAAAAGATTATAACCAATATATTTAATGGTGATACATTAGAAATTTTTCACTAAGATCAAGAACAAAGCAAAGATTCCACCTTTCACATCATTTTCAACATTGTACTAAATGTTGCAGCTAATTCAATAAGATAAGATTGGGAACGAAAACTGTTTTTAGAGATAACATTTGCCATTTAAGAAACCTAACAAACAATTGCAGCAATATTTTGGAATAAAAATAGAATGTGTAAAAGGCAAGTAATTTCCAATATGCCAATAATAAGCAGCTGTAACCTGAAATATAAAATACTATAAGATATATATCTTATCTCTCCCCCAAATAATGGATTTGTGTACAAATAAAACAGAATCTATACAAGATTTGAGAAATTTTTTTAAACTATTACTTTAAAAAGTCAAAGAAGATGTAAAAGCATGGAGAAATATTGAATGTTCATGGATAGGAATACTCAATATAATTGAAATGTTAATTCCTCCATATTTAATCTACAGATCCAAGGCTATTGCAATTAAAATTCTAGCAAGTTATTTTATGGATATTATCAAAATGATTCTAAAATTAAATGACAAATCAAAAGAATAAAGTAGCTATCACAATGAAGAAGAAGAAGGAAGAGAAGAAATAGAAGAATGGAGGACCATGGGAAAAGTAAGGGGAGACCTTAGGATGTCAAAACAGTGGAGAATGGTTGGAGGCCCCTGGACATGCCACTCTCATGGAGTGTCTGAGTCAAAGGGGACAGAGAAAGTTGGCTCATGGCAAAAGAGATGGCACAGGAGTTGGGACTCAAAAGAGGGCTGGATCCAATAGCTGAGGGCCCATATGCCAGTTAGATTACAATGGCTCATAGATTCCTGGGAAGGGGTGATCTTAGATATCTCTCTCTCTCTCTCTCTCTCTCTCTCTCTCTCTCTGTCTCTCTCTCTCTCTCTTTCAGGCAGAAGAGGTAGCCTTGAGTGGAGAACCCACAGTGCTCCAGGAGAGAGCACTCAGATGGAGACAGATAGAGGTTAGATATGTCCTGGAAGAATATGGATCCCTAAGCATCCAGGGAAAGGGCCGAGTGAAAGAGGGAGTAAAAGATATTCAGTGAAAGATGACGATCATGGCCAGGACACTGCAGGCTCACCAGACAGCAGCCTTATTAAATTGGTGGGATTTTCTTGGCCAAGAATAGGATATTCACACTTCCCTAAATAATGTCTTCATTCTGTTTAAAGTTATGATTAATGGTATTGTAGGGACAGAGATCCATAGGCAGGGAAAGATGAAGGACAACCCCCCCTTGGGCCAGTTATCCCCTGGGAAATTCTTTCATTGTCCCACGGGGTCCTGCTCATTGTCTTCAGCATCACGTTTTACAGAAACCAATTGTTTAGATTACCTCTGGGTGACTCTTGTTAGGAAAGTAACACCCAAACCTTAGAAAATGGGATCTAAGCCCAGTCATGGAGGGCTCCTGGTTCATTTTCCCCAGGTCTCTTTTTATCTCCCTGCTTCACAAAGTAGCTTCAAGATTTAGGATAGACCTATAGTAATAAAGAATTTTGGAAATTAATAGATGAGTATTCAAATTAAGATTGAAGGAACAGAACAAAAATCCCAAAAAGGGTTCCAAAAACATTTTCAGTGATGTTTGACAAAGGAACAAAGGAAAGACGGGAAGGAAAAGGGGCATGAGGAGGAGGAGGAGAGATTCTTCTCAATAAATTATATTGGGATAATTGAAATGTGCAGAAAGTAAAACTATAATTAGAATTTAAAGCTTTCACAAAAAATTGACTCAAAATGGAAGTCATTTGTAAATACAAATCACAAAACAATAAAAATCCTAGCAGAGAACATATGACTATTTAGATGAAATTTGAAAATGACTTCTTAGGTGCAACAGCAAAGGCACATTCTGTGAAAGAAATAATTTACAAGTTGTACTTTACTAAAATTAAAAACTTCTGATCTGTAAAGGATATTGTTCAGCGAACAATAGGATAAGTCAAAGATGAAGTAAATATTGCTCAAGACATTTCTGAAAAAGGCTTATATTCCAAATATATAAAGAACTCTTAAAATTTGACAATTAGTAAAGAAGAAGAAACATGATTAAAAAGTTATCAATATACCCAAATATACATTTACCAAAGATTAACAGATGACAAAAAACAGATACAAGATGATGTACAATGTCATATGTTACCTGGAAATGGATAGTTAAAGCCACAAGGAAATACCTTTTTCACACCTGTTAGTAAGGCTCTGATCTAAAACACAGAACTATGACCACAAAAACACTGCCCATTTACAGCAGCTTATAATGTCCAAACTTTGGAAGCACACTTAACATCCTTTAGCAAGATAACAGGTAAATATATGAATTGCTTCCATACAATGGTATATTTGCAACAAAAAAGTGAGCTATTGAGCCATGAAAACTATATGGGGAAATTTTAAATGCACATCACTAAATGAGAGTATCAAGCAGTAAAAGTTATGCACCATATTATTTTATTTATATAACATGCAAAGTTTTAGAATGATAAAGAGAGAAATGTCTACAAGTAGGTGGAAGAAAGGCAAGAATGAGTAGTTAAGAGGATTTTGAGTGCAAGGAAACTATGCTGCATGATATTCTATTTATGGACATTTGTCATTTTGCATTTATTAAACTCATAGAATATACATAACATGGGTGGGCCTTGGATCTAGGAATGGCAGCACACACAAGTAATTCCAGTATTCTGAGAGGCTGAAGCAAGAGAATCACGTTTGACCCCAGCCTGGACAAATTAGTGATCTAGTGAGACCTCCCCTTCAAATCAAAAGTAAAGCATGGCTGGGATTCGAGCACTGTGAGAAAGCTCTGGCTTCCATTCCCAGTACCCTCTTGCCAAAAGCTAAGTGGACATTGGGTAATAATGACATGTGGATTTGGCTCACCAATTGTAATAACTGAAGCACTTTTAATTTGAAAAAAGAAATATTTAACATTTTATAGAAATGTATATATTGATTGATATTTGTATGAAAATATAGAAAGGAGGAAGATACAAGTCAAATAAGAATGTAACACCTTTGACTTAAAGATCTCATTTATAGTAGTTAAGTTGATGGATATTTGTGTACTAATAAATACATAACTCAATAGCACAGAAGAGTCCATAAATTAACTTATATACAGTAAATGCATTTTCAAATAAACCTCCAAGTTAATCAAATTGAGAGAAGAGCATTTTTAACAAATATCCTGTGTCAATTTATTATTTAAAAGAGAAATAATTTTGATAGTGAAACAATTTGATCAAATAATGAATAATATACACAAAAATGTAAAAACTTAAACAAAATTTGAAAAAGATTCATTTTTTCATAAAAGAAGTATGAACCACAAAGGAGAAACACCAATAATTTTACTTCATCAAAATTGTTAATATTATAAAAATATTTACATTAGTACTTTATTGTGATGCAACAATGCAATATAAAACTGATCACCTTAAAATATATCCACTTAATATCTCCTAGATCTGTAGTTAATCAGGAAGCAGGTATTTTGATTGCTGAAAATACAATGTTGGCTATGCCTAGTTCTCCATTGATTCAGGAGTGAAATGTGTTTCTGTAGCCATTGTAGATAAGAGGATGAAGGTGCCTTGATTTCTTGTTGGCTGTCATCTCTGAGAGGCCCCTATAATCCTCTCCATACTATCGCAATGTGAGCAGGTCTGCAGGCAACAGCAAATCCTTCCCACCCATGGACTCTGACTTCTGCTTCTGTGACCAGCTGCAGAAACACCTCTGCTTTTAAAGGGATCATATTATCTAGGCAGGCCTACTTGGGTAACCTCCCTAGGGTAAGCTGATCTGTCTCACATAAAATAGTATAATCATGCTAGTAAAATTTATCCAGAGTACAGTCCTGGGTACTTATTATCAGTGAAGTGGTTGTGAAAATCTTGTAGCTGAATATTCTTATCCAAACTGTTCAAATATGCCTTCCCTGAATAAAGGATGTTATTATTGCTCTATGTACAGTCACTTCTATCCTCTGGGCTCTGAAATCTACTCTCTGCATTATCTTTGAATTTTCATGAAACACAGCAGAAGTTAAAAGCTGAATACTTTTATCACCTTGCCTGTATATGGTTTGGTTTTGTAGCCTCCTGTAATTTTGTATTCTGTTTACTTAGTCAAAATTATGTTTCTGTTGATAGACTTTTCTCAAGAAACTTGTGGGCCTTTTGTGGATTTAGCAGATGTTCATTATGTGAGATAAAAACAAGACAACAACAACAACAACAAAAACATGTCCAAGGATTATCCTGAGACAACATCCTTTCTACTATTTCAATCTGCTAGATAGATGAGAAAAAAAGGGCTTAGTGGACTCAGAGCCCACCCAGTTAAAGTTGTAAGTCACTCCTTTATCATTTTTTTCTATATCACATTTTGAAACAATGTAATTGCCACAGAAAGGCTGATAATCTCTTAAATCACTGTTTTCTTTGGTTCCTTTGTGTTAAGGAGCTCCTTTCATAATCTGTCTTTGCCCTCTTATAGTTTACTACAAACACTCTATCAAAATTGAGGAGTGAGTGCCTTCAGTGTGGACTGGAAAAGTCCTTGGTACTATGTCCAGTTCCGTCATGTAGGACTTCTGCTTTCCACATGACTGCAGGGCACATTTTACCAAAGTTTCTCCTACCACTTAAAGACATAATCTTTCTCAGAGTATCGATAATTCTCTCTCTTCCTTTGAGTGCTCACCAACAACCTTCTAAAAGCCCAGATTTGGTATAAATATCTATTACCTGTAAACTAGGGTTCTTTCAAGACTGGTAGAATTTTCTAAATTCTTCGTAGCCTTCTGAACTCTAAACAGCATAACTTTTAATTTTTATATTTCTATTCACAAGAATGTTCCAGGCAGCACAGGAAAATTCTCCCAGACTTCTTCAGCTGACCAACCAATGACTCCAATTTTTGTTTGGTTGCTACCCACTACTTCTAGCACCAAACATTCATTGCTCTTTCAACTATTATAAACATTTTAATTCTAATACCTTAGAAGTTTTTTATTGCTACAAATTTAGATTAAAGTAACATCTATTTATAAGTTATGCTTCCATAGGTAAAAGGTTTTACACTGTGGCTCAGTTCTCTACTCAGGGCATGAGCAGCAGAAATCACGGAGCTGGTTGGACTTAATCCCTATCTGGAGGGTTTGGCAAAATCTTCTGCTTCCCAGGTCATTCTTCTTGTTGGCAGAATTCATTTCCTGGTGTGGTAGGGACTGAAGTCTCGCTTCTCGCTTCTCGGCTGGTTGTTAACTGGGGGCTGCTCTCACAGCTGGGCTGCTGCATTATTTAGCACTGATCTGCCTCCTGCACTTGTCAGCTCTCAAAATCCAGCACTTCTCTGTCTTTTGGTATTTTCTTTCCTTTTTTGACCATCTGGAGACAGTTATTTTGCTAGAAACATGCTTTTAAAAACTCATGCGATTAGATCATGTAAATTAGATTAGAAATAGTCTCTATTCTAAAATAGTCTGCTACAAAACATTACATTTTACTCCTATGAATATAATATTGGAGTAAAATCCATTACATTCATTCAGAATTGTGGAGATTTTCTTGAATTTTACATGGGGAAAAAAGTATGGAATGTCTCAGAAATAATGTTAGAATTCTGTCTAGCAAACTGTTTTAAGGCAAATAATAGACAGAGACTAGGAAAAAATGTAAAAATACATATACGATAGAAGTGTATCCAGAGCGAATAAGGACACTATGAAAGTCAGCAAGAAAGATGAATTGTGTGAAAATTATCTCAAGATGAAAAATTCCATATATTGTGTTACCAGGAAATTGCACATTAGAACCATAATGGACTATTTCAAATCCACTAAAATGACTACAGCTAAAAAAAAAATGAAATAACAAATGATATTTATGTTTGATGGATATATGCAGCAGCTGAAATTCACATTATTGATGTGTGCAAAAAATGATCTAACTAACCACTTTGGAGAAGTAACCCACAGTTTCTCATGAGGTTATGAAAGCATCTTCTCCAGAACTAACCAATTCCAAATTTGGATGAATTTATTCAGGAAAAAATAAAAATAAAAACTTATAAATTACATCTATGAAATTGTTCATATCAAAGAAAAATGGAAAAAAGAGCAATGACAATCAAGAAAATAAATAGATAAATTATGATTTAATCCTATGTTAAAATATTAGTAATAATGTTAAGTGAAAGAAATCAGGAACACTAGTTTAAATATTACGTGGATTCTCTTCCACGAAAAACTAAAAATATAAAAGTAAATCAAAATTAACAATAGAAATAAGGGAAAAAATATGAGAAAAAATGGAAAAAAAATTTTTTGCAAATAGGGAAGGGAGGAGAGGGTGAAGTGGGGGAAAGGATATGGGGAAAAAATTACAACCCAGACCTGTCATGTACAGGTATAAAATCCCAGTATGCATTCCATCACTATATATTGCAGACATGTACTAATAACATTAATAACAAATGAAAAACATTAACCAACCTCTGATGAAGTAGTATGAATATATCTCAAAAATATTATTTTAAATGAAGAAGTCAAACAAACATGAATATTTTTATGATTTAACTTTTTCCAAATTTAGAATTCTATAAAATGTGTCTGCATTGGAAAAAATGTACAGGGTAGTGTCTTAGGAAGTACGATTGCATTGGAATTGTCTGAAAGCAGGCACAATGAAACAGTCTCTGGTGAGAACATTACCTTTTTTAATTCAAGTGATATCAGGGACTGGAAGTTATCACTTAATTTGTATTTATATTTTTTCATAAGATGTATATTTCATCTTGTACTTTAACATTGCTTCAGTAAAAGCATGCTTTTATTACTAATTCATTCTTAGTTCTTATAGTCATTTGAAATATTTACTAGAAAAGAATGAGTTCATGTATGATTTGTCTAAAACAATACCATTTTTAAGAAAATTATTTAGGTCATATTTATTGTATTAAGTTTTGTTTTATGGATAAAATGAGATATATACAAATACAGCATTATAATTATACTATAAGCATGGAAATTCTCTAATTATAAGTAAAATGCAATTATGATTTCCTGTACCAGATGTATATAGATTATTAAGGTATTTTCTTCATAAAATTACAAATCATTACAAAAGAGAGAAAATATGTGTATATTAAAGAGATTTCTTTCTCCGAAAAGTGAAAAACTACACTTCTTATTTTTGGTACCTTTATCACTATAAGAATGTCCATAGTACAATTCTAAAATAACCCAATCATGGCAGAAAGAAGGAAAAAAATAAAGCTGTGACACAGAATTGGTCATACATGTTCTCTGACACTTTTATGATAGCAGCAGTGATCCTGAGGGACCACTTTTACAAGGGGGTCTGATACATTCAATTTCTACAAATAATCAGAAGAAGATGAAACAGTGAATTTGAGATATTCTACTAGAAACATTGGAGATCAACAATTCATCTACATGCACAAAATCAAAGGAATGTGGAATTTTCAAAGAACCAGACCAAAGATATCTACACTTACTTTTTCACTTTAGACATAAATCTAGCGTCAGACAAAGCTCAGGATAGGTGACCATGAAATGACAAAAGCTGAAGTTTGAGCAGTGTTGTGCAGGACAAGGAAAGCCCAAGTTGCCCGCGGCAAGGAGAAGTGAGGAAGAGGCCATTAAGAATTTCTGCCTGCAACTTTCAGTGTTACATTTGCCCTGCAGTGACTTCAACTGAAAATGTAATCAGTAAAACTGGAAGAAAATATGTTGCTGTTGTCTTAAACCATTCAGTTTCTGATAATTTGTCAGAGGATCCTTAGAAAGCTGCTAAAATAGTCTTCTTTAAAAAGTATTATTGTCCAAGGGAATAATAGAAATAACCGATACATTTGAAAGAATAATTTCACTTCTTGGGGTTTTTCAGCCTTGCCTCACTTTTAGCCATTTCATAAAACAGTTTTGAAAAATTGTATTAATATCATTAAAGTAGAAATATAAATACATATTTTAATCTTTAAAAGAGAATGGATTAACTATGACTATAACACAAAATATGCTGTCTTGTGATGCAAAAACATCACTAACATTTGGAAAAATACTTTAAGTAACATAATCTCATAAGTTCATTTTTTCTCTCATTTAATTTCCTCAGTACTGATTTTCATGTCAAAGGTCAATAACCATGCATTGTAAGTAAGGATTTACCTGTGTTATTTTAGGTGAATTGTTATTTTAGACAGAATTTTATTAACTTCTGAGAATGTATATTTAAAATAGTAATTTCACTGAATTGAAGGTCATCGTCAGAAGAAATAAATCTTTAATTTTATACATTTATTCACCCGTTATCTTTAATAGATTAGTATTATAACCCTTCATAACATGAGTAAACATTGTTATGATTTAATAAGAGTAAAAGTCAGAAATTGTGACCAGAGTACTAGTTTCGTGCAATTTATTCATCTAACTATTCTTTATTCATGTCACTTTTGTAGAATGATTTTGACAGATACTATAATTTTTAAAAAATCATTCTTTAATTCCAGCATTTTCTGAATATTTTATCCTTGTGTTCCTTTTTGCATACAATTCTTATACTTGAATTATTAGTCAAATTTCACTGTACAGTTATCAAGCATGACAATTATTTCTGTCATATATTTAAAAGGTGTTTTTAAGTTCCCATATGTTAATATTTATCATACAAATTCAATATATATAAAATATTAAGAATATGTTAGTTATAATAAAACAAAACTACTGATAAAAATGATTATCAAAACTACAGTCTGCTGTAGGAATGGATTAGTAGCTAGCTACATATATCCCAGAATTTGTGTTTTAGCTATAAATAATGAGCAAAAATACAAAAGTGAATTTTTATTCGCATCTAGGAATGCATACTCATTCAATATCTAACAATTATCTAGCTATGAATTATATCATCCGTCATTTTGTCCTGAGAATATATGTGGTCAATAGTGACCTTCCCACTAAAAGAGCTTAAAATACATAAATCCTAATTATTGTGGCTATCAACAAACATTAAAAATGTATTGATAGAATGTGAACAATGCCAATTAATACAAACCAATATATACGACATATAGTAAGCTTCTGATGTAATACTTTAAAGGAAATTTTATAATATTTACTTTATACATTTTATAGAAAATGTGTCATTGACTTTAAAACCTCATTTTAAAGAGTGCAACTATTGAAAATAATTTCTTTTTTAATAAATTCTGATTTCAAAGCCATCCTTTTCTATTTTAAAATACTTCAACAGTAACCTCGTGATCTATTTTAACTTCTGTAAGGGATGGGGACACATACTGGATGTCAGTGGTAAAAGCTAATGAAATAATACGTTGCTCAATCTGACGTGCAATTTGAATTAATCAATGGCTGCAGCTTATAAATTACCTTTGGTGAAAAGCTCTGAAAAAAAATTGGCCTAAAATATCTCTTTAACTAGTCAGGAGTAAATACTTGCTGTCATCTAGCTATTTTTCAAGTCCTCTAGCTTGGGTTATCTTGAGTGAGATTCAAGAAAGTTCTGGACATCATTTCAGAAAGCACTGAATCTAAAAGTTCGCCTCAGGAAAGTTTGAACATAACTTTATTCAGTAATAAAACATCAGAAACTATAAAACTTACCAAACTCTCACACTTTATTACCTCTCACAGTTCACCAATAACATACTTTGAGATAATTGAGTTAAAGTAGGTAAAAACAAGCAAAAGCAACAGTTTAAAAATGAGCAATTATAGTTTTCCCTTTGACTTGGACTTGCCATAAAACTTCATTTGATCCCAAGAGTCAGGTCATATTGTCCCCTTAATCTTCCTTCAGCAATTACAACAATCAAGCTTGTGGTATCACCAAAAGAAGTGAACCAATAAATTGGATTCCCTCCACAATAGTTGCACTTAAAGTAATATCTATTACATGACTGTTTGGAAACTGCTATCAGAAATTGTATAAGATGAAGTCTCATAGTTTGGATGAAAGACTGAATTTAAAAACTTGATGTCTTTAGCTTTTGACATTTTTCCCCATGTGCCTGGCATTTATTATGCAGAAAATTGCTTTAGCAAATGTCACCTTGAAAACGTTGCATAAATCTCTGTCCTATGTAAGATCAAAGTCAGCTCCTATTTATAACATGGAAGTGTGAGGAACGTATAGTTCACACTCTTTCATGTACTCTGAGCTCCATGACAAAAAGAAATCTTACAGTTCATTTTATGTTTGTAATGAGTAGTCTTCGTTTCATCTTGGAAGAGAGGGATCTGAAAGTTATGTAATGGTGGAAGTTGGTAGGCAGTATTAAGAAAAGAGCCAGATAACAAACCTTGCAGTAATCTAATCAGCAGAAAGATGATTTAATGGGCATTCTCTCAAAATAAAGGCAGCTCTTTCTAACATAGAACTAAGGATGTAATTTAGTTTTAGCCAACTGAGAATTTAGTTTTTATGATGACACATATGAACAAAAGCAATGTAATTCTTACATTATTTCTCCTATAATTATGGTATTTTTCTCTCAGCTCTTTAAATCTTTTTTATCACTTTGATTTCTGCCGTATATTTTTAAGTGAAATTTTCTGTTTCATGCAGTATATGCATATTGCACAGTTTTAGTTATCTAGAACACTTTCAATATTCTGTTCCATTTTTAATATTTTTTTTCTTTTCTTTCAGTTTGGGGAATTTCTAATGATGTATTTTCAACATCTGCTTATTGCCTTCGCTGTGTCCTTATCAAATATCTTCATTTCAATTATATTCTTCTTGATACCTAGCATTTCCTTTTGATAGTTCTTGAAGTTTCCATTCTCTATATGACACACATACTTTTTCATGTTGTTCACTTTTTCCCTTCTAAACTTTAGCATATTATCATAGTCATTTTAAATTCCCACTCTGATCATTATATAATCTATATCATATCTGAGTCTGGTTTTAATATGTTTGTTTTGTGTTTTCCGGTTATAATTTTTTATTACAGCCCAGATGTGAGGTATAATATACAAGGTTCTGGTAAACAGTCTTATATCAGGAAGCATTATGTTTATCTGGGTATGAATTATTCCTTCTTTGCTGTTTGCAGGTGTCAGGAGCTGAAATCTCCTCTAGAGTTAATGCGTTAATTTTCTCTGAACATGAACCATGTTTCACTCTGGAAAAGTGAGCGAAATATGTGAGCCAAAGAGGATGAGATTATTTAGCTTAGCAAAATAAAATTAACTATTTTCCAATGTAACTACACCAATTACATTTAAACACCTAGCACAGATAAAGCTGTCCAAGAAAATGTTCTTTACATTTATTTGTTACAGTGCATACTACCATGCCTTTCTCATGAATCCCAGCCTCATAATTTTTGATATTTTCAGATATTCTGATTTAGCTATTTTATTCCTCTTGTCCTTCACCCATTGTGCTGTTTATTACCACTATTTGCTTGCTGAAACTGTTTGATGCTTTTTTCCCCAGAATTCCCTTAACTGTTCTCCCATTCCCTCACCCTTGACTGGGTGTCTCTTCGCCTTCCCTGGACAACCCCAGTATGTTTAAGACTTAGGAATGCAAACCCTTCTAGGAAAATTTTGTATTATTTTTTCAAGATGGGTTAAATGAATATTTACTTTGTTTCTGTATTGTTATATATTGAATCAAATCAGTTGAAATTAGTTTGAGAGCTTTGCAAAGAAATTATTCTAAAACCTAGCTCACTGGTTCTTGACTATTCCTAGATATATTTTGGTAGATCCTTATGTATAAATGTATCTAGAAGAAAAGCAATAGTTTTTTATCGATTCAAACTGCCTTGATATAAGACTATAGTGACAATGTCTCTATATGTAGGTGGATCCTATATCTACAAGTAAAATTAATATCAACCTCTATAAGAAAAAGCACAGAAAGGTCCTATGCTGGTATAAATTTGGGTCTGCTTAATCAGTAATTTATTTTTCTATTATAGGAAGATTTAGGAAATATTACCATCATAAAAACACAGTATTCCAAGTAACTTGATATATCACTTTTTTCAAATTTCTCTTTCATTGCAGATACCTGTCATTAACATCTTTGCCTAATGGCCATCCCCAGTTCCTTTGGAATAGCTGTGACCTGTCGACTACCTCTCAATTCCTAGACCACCTTGACATTGCACTTATTTGCCTTCATAGGGTCATGAAATCTCTATCACTGTTGCTTCTCCTTATTGATATTAGACAGGCTCCTTGTGTCCTGCTTTAAGCCATCTTCCTTTCCAGACCATCTTCTTTTCCAGACAATAATTGTTTACCACTGTTCCTATTTTATTAATTAATACATTGTATATTCAACACTTTTTTATTTGCCTTTGTCATTGGAATTTTCTGGGTAAAAAATTACTTTCAAAACAAACAACCGACACTTTCTTATACCAAATCTGTTGAAATTATGGTTAGCTTTTGAAATGTGCAAGTAAGAAGTCTGACATTCCACAGGTGTGCACTTAAGTCATTTTATTATCATGACTGAAATCTCTCCTGGAGATATTTTTCCTCCAAGGATTGATAGAAAGTGCTTTGTATTGGTGAAGTGAGGGAATTTAAAAAATGGTACTTCCTTGGGTTCCTACTACATCCAGGAGTGCTGGATCTAAGAATATGGCAAGGCCTGTAAAATAGGGCTGAGGTCTGGAACCTTGCTGTGATTTAACCTTCTCCTCAGTTAGTATTGTAACCCTCTTTGACGACTGTAACATCTACTGCTTCACCCTCACAACTACTGAGAGTATTCTGGAAAGAGTCTTTCATAGGAAACTGGAAAACAGATCATTTGCAGAGGGAAAAGTATTCTAGAAATGAATGAGGGTAGAAGGGGAAGGAGAAATGAAGAAAATAAGTTAAGATATATTAAGTATGTGCCTAACTCCTGAGATGAATGGAACCGCTATGTACTGCAAGCATATCTAAATAAAAGCAAATGTTTGAAAAGGGTCTTGCATGAAGGCATCTCGCAATTACTTGAGGACAAACATGGTGTCACCTCACATCTAAACTTATTCTGTGTGTGTGTGTGTGTGTGTGTGTGTGTGTGTGTGTGGTACTGCGGGTTGAACCCAGAGCCTTGTTAATTTTTGTTTTAGTATACTGTCTCCCTAAGTTGCCAAACTGCCTAGGCTGGGCTCAAATTTGTGATCTTCCTATTTCAGCGTCCCAGAATACGAGGATTACATGTGTGCCCGCTCTTATCTGGTTCAATTCACATCTAAAAGAATTCATGGCTTTCTTTGTGTTGTATGGCTCCATCCTTTAAGAATGAGTAGATCTTGAGAATATAGTATTGAGTGAAATAAATGAGATGCAATAGGTTAAATAGCACATCACTTCTCTTATACAAAAATCTCAAAATAATATAAAAATATAATGACATATAATATAAACATTTAAATAATAATAAAAATAATATAAAATAGTGAAAAATATAAATAATTTAAAGAGTGAAATACAGGCAAGAAGATAGGAGACATATTTTGGAGCTAGGTATGGGGATCTGGATAAGGGAAGAGCGGTGATCAGAAATAATCAATATATGCTATATATACACTAATTTCTCACAATAAATATAATTACTATGTATCACAAACATAGATTTAAAAATTGGAGTTATATGTACAAAAGTAATATGACATTATGGTTAGGATTGTTTTTATTGTTAGTTTCACAGAACTAAAATCTTCATTGATTAAAATTTTATATTTATCTACAATTAATTTTGACTTAATTTACATTTCTTCTTGATTTAAAAAAACACAGTTTTACCTCTCTACCATTTCTAAAACAACCCAAATGATGATACTAGTATCACAACGAGTAAAAGATGAGTGATTAAAATATTTGTAAAAATTTTTAGAGTATCCCACTTAATGTACCTTTTCTCTAACAAGGCCACTAAGTGATGTCTCTGAAAGTCCATTCTCAAAACCCACTGGTATAATCCATTGAAGGTGTATCGACTAAAATCATTGCTTACTGTATATAGGTTTGTATAAGCCAATAGAAACGGAGATGCATGGGTAGATAGACACTGCATGCACTAGAACTAAATCACTTGAATTTGTGAATTACACTTTTGAATAATAATGAGAGATTAATCTACACAAACAAGTGGGAAAATTGCTTACAAAATCCAAGAGCTTTTCTTTCAGCAAAACAGGTTTGTTTATGTAGTGTTCCATCCCTTTCACAAGAATGCTTTATATCCTGCAGCCATGAGAAATGCTCTAGTAAGATCGAATGATTTCCAGGAAGGAAGCTGCAGGAGATTTACAGTTTTTTCAGCAAGCAGACACAAAAACACAAGGCAGCTCTGTGTACTGTTAGTGTTAGAGGGAAATGCAGAAGAATAGCAGTAGATTTTGAGGCTAGTAATTAAACAATTTCTGCAGAACTGTCATTTCTATGGATATGAATTACGATTCAATTTTGGGAGAAGGTATATCCTATAATACTGAGTTAGTTAAATCAAAGTTTGATAAGACTATATCAAAATTAGTTTCAACTTCTTTGGTAGCCCTTGTAGTCTTTATAGTGCTTAACTGTTCTCTTTATCTCTTGGTATAATACTCATTTCAAATAACTGCATTTCTTATCTTTAAAAGGAAGCCACTATAGTTATTACATAAAATACATTAATCACTCTCCTGGGGTGTAGAAACATTTTAGTGCATGTCAAGCATTATAAAGGCTCCAGAGGTGTAACTAGGTCCTTATCCTCACATTTTGAGTGGATCTACCATTACTTATTTGCTTTCCAAACGCAGTGCTCACCTGATTGCAGGCAGCACTGCACAGGAACCATCCATGTTCATAGTTTTCCTTGTGAACCTGCCCAGGTAGACGTTTCTATAGACCTGAGAGAAACTATTTGAAGCATAAAATCAGTAATGCAGCAAAACAAGTCTTACCTCCACACCCTACTTCCTCTGCATTTTCTTTTTCTGCACAGATATTTTGAACCCCTCAAGAATAAGCTCTAGATTGATGAAAAAAAAACTTCAATTTTGACTGAGAAGGTAAGCAGGGCTAAATAAACTCTAGCAATTTTCCTGTGTTAGGCACTGGTAGGTGACAGCACTTAAATCCCTCAGACAAAAACAAACAAACAAACAAACAAACAAAAACCCTGAGTTTTCAGCTCTTCTCCAGAGTGTAACTATGGCAAGGGGTGAGTGGTGGAGAGTCAATATGGAATAAAAGACAATAATAGAAAAAAAATTAGAACAATTTCTTTTAGTCTTGGGATTTAAAAAAATAAATATATTTTAAAACCTATGTTATACATAAAGATATATTTTTAGGAGGATGCTATGGCCATGAGTATGGTTTTTTAAATTAAAAGAACAAGACCATTTGTAAATTGTATTCTGAAAATAATTTTAGAGGTACTGATAATCAGAGATCAGCAGGTGGGCAAGGAAACACTGCTTTCTCTTTATAGAGCGGATCTGGGTTTTGAAACAGGCGTTAGTTGGTGGCACTCATGGGAGCTAAAGGCATGGAAGTTTTAGAGGAGCTGTTGACAGCCTGTTAATTACCAACAGTTCATAGGAGGCCAGACAAAGAGGAGCTGGCACCTTCTGAGAAAAATACATAACTTCCCAGTAAGCATTAAGGCATTGAAATAAATAATTTCTACAAATGTTGCTCTCTTTTACAGGTGTTATAAATAGTACGTTTCCATTTATAAAGGATTACTTAAACATAGTATAAATAGCTTTTGCATAGGAATTCAGTTTTATATTCTCTTCATTTATTTTCTTCCCTTTCTAAAAGCTGTAAATTTTTGGTTTTCTTGCATAAGTGCATTTTCTCTCTTTTTCAGAAGAAAACCTAAATCAATATTCACATGAATAAAAGCTGATTTATTAGAATAATAGATATGAAACCAAAACAAAATGCTGCAGCTGTAAAATGATTTCCCCTGAACGACTGAAAATAGGAAAATTGAATTAATATTTAACTTTTTTTTCATTTGTGTGCTTTGAATACTAATTACTTACAGAGCTACAGATTTAGTTTTATAAATTTTCCCCACTGCTGAAAATCATGCTGCCAATCAGTTTTGTTTTTTCCTCTGAAGAAAAATAGAACCTTCTCCCTAGAATCCAAGAGGAGGAAATAAATTAATTTTAAACCAAACATTACCTCCGTGATGGTTGCGAATTAGGATGCATTAGATGACAGTAATTTGTGTTTGAGAGGAAGCTGTTCCCAACCTCTGCATCCTGACCTTCCTCTGACTAAGTGGGACTTTAAAGGTGTAGTTTTCACATATGAAGTTCTGAAAATTAAATGAAATATCAAAAGAGGACAAGAATGAAATTATGCTACGATTACTAACATCGAATGAGCGTCCTTCAAACAGGTTTAGTTCTGATTTCAACAGTATTACTCAAAGCAGAAACACAACCAAAAAAATGTGAGAGAATGAAAAGATGAAAAAGTGTTTGTAGATGGGGAGGGGAGGAGGGGGTGAAGGGAGGGCAGAAGTAAGGGGAAAAAATGAGAACCAAGACCTGTCATGTAGAGGTACAAGATCCCAACAATGAATGTAACTGTACTGTATCCCTAAAATGTACCAATAAACTCAATTAAAGCTGAAAAAAAAAACACAACCAAAAAATGGTTATGCTTTGTCGTAAGTAAAACCAAAACATCAAGTACAGCTGTTGCTCTTCAGAGTTCTGTTGATGACGTGAATAAATTTTTAATCTTTCATATATCTTTCACCTGCTGAACAGAATAGTAAAGCGGTGATCATGAAAATATGTTAATAATCAAAAAGTAAGAATTACATTATCCTGAAATAATAAAGGCAGGCAGCAAAATTCTAGGCAAAGAAAATCAGATGATTCTCTAATTACATTGAATTGCATTTGTTGAAGATTAAAATGCTAAAAAAAACTATTTTAGAAAAATTACCGCAGATTAACAATGCATGCAAAATTCTATCGGCTACGATATTATTTTCTCATATTATTTTCACTTTTCCTTAAACACCAGCTTTGCAGTTGCAAATCAGTGTACAGATAACGTGCTGAGACTGGAATTGTTTAACTTGAGGGTAGCCCTGGTTCAACGGATTATTTAAAATAAAGAAACTACTTTAAATTGCAACTTTTCAGGTTAGCTTAAAAACCTGGCATGTTCTAAACCTCCACCATGCAGGAGAATAAAAGAGACCACTTGCTGCCAGGCACCTGCAATGTGTGGACTATGTGCTGCTCTTTCTCTTTTTAAAATTTTGTAATAAAAAAATTCAAAAGGAGGTCTTGTTTCTTCTACGTATTAATTATACTGCATGTTTTCTATGCAGCTCAAGACAGTTGATCTTCACTCAAGGCAAAGCTGGTGAAGGAAAGGAAAGGTGGGCCACTCTTGGAAGAGCATTTGCTCTTTTGCTTGCCGTACTTACATTTTCTCTTATTAGTGCTAGATCTCATCTAAATAGCTTCTAACCCAGGTATGGTTGATGCTCTGAGTTCTATCCTGCTGCAAAATCCCCCAATGGGTTGATCTATAAAAACAGAAAACAAAATCAGACATCATGATGTGCATGCTTCCAATCCCACTATTGTGGGAGGCTAAGGCTGAAGAGTCAGTGTTGAGTCCAGCCTGGGCAACCGAGCAAGATCTCAAGTAAATAAATAAATAGTTTTTCTAATAAAGCTCGATATAGAATCCCTGGGTTCAATCCCCCTAATAAAAAACATAAACCCAGGAAAAATATTATAATCACAGAATAGACATTTCCACTCAAAAGGGAGAAATGGGAAGATAAAAGGAGAACACGAGTATAAAGTAGTTAGCAACACATGAAGGAAAATTTCATTAGGGTTTAAGCCGTAAGCAGAATCATCTGGGGTTGGTATTCTTCTCTGGGCCTAAAGAGGTAGCCCTTCCCCTTCGACCCTAAGCTGCAGCTCGCTCTTCAGGAGGTTGCAGCAGGGTGCCTTGGAACCATTTGTCCAGTATTTTAACCCATCTATGTTACTTTCAGTCCAACTCTGCAGTAATAACATTCTCAGAATTTTTGTTATCCCTGTGAATTTGGCTGGAGACTAAGATGCCAGACAAGAGAGCTTTCCACAGGTCTGCCCTAGATAATCACCTCGTTATTCTTGGACTTTGCTGAGTGGCTGCTTGAATCTTCGCACATGTGATCTTTTCAGCAAAATGCTTTTCAGACACACTGTTGGCACAATCTCCAGAGCACACTCTCAGATAGGATGAGAATTTTCCATTGTCAAGTACTTTGTTTGTTTAGCAATTTCTTTTTCAGTTCATCTGTTTTTGCATTTTCCAACAAGAAGAAGAAACCAGGTTTTGGAGTCATTATATTTCTCAGAATTCTTTTTATCTAAATTTCCACATTCACTGCTTACAAGGTCTTCAGCCCTTTATAATAGGGTGATCTTTCTTCTAGCTTCCAATAAGGTATTCTTAATTTCCATGTAATCCTTCAGCAGAATAAATGTTCCTATTCATAGTGAAAAGAGCAGACTCTTCAAGACTGTCTAGGATTTTCTAACATGCATCTCAAAATTACTCCAAACTTTACCCATGATCTGTTTATAAATTAACTTTAATATCCTTTAGAATTTTTTATATTAACACCCCATTTTCCAGTACCAAAATCTGTATTTCTGTTTCCCAGGACTTTCATAACAACACACCATATTCTGAGTTGCTTAAAGAAACAGAAATGTATTACCTTATACATACGCATTTAGAAATCTAAAAGCAAAGTGTTGGACTAAGGACCCACCCCACTGCAATATGACTACATCTTACCATAATACCTGCAATAATCTCATTGCCAAAGAAGATCATTCCTCACTACTCGAATTTAAGATTTCAAAATATCAGTTTTTAAGGGACACAATTCAACAAATAACAGTTGTCACATCCATATGTTTATAAAAATGAATACAGAGAGACTGACGTACAGAAAAGACTGCTTTTCCTTGAACATTGCTCAGTTCTTTCATTCATATTTCTTTTCTAAAATCTCATGTAAATTGGCATAGTATCCTGACATTGGAGCAATCTTATGTGATGTATACAGATATGAGTAAACAGAGACATAGACAGAGAGAAACTCACCAGTAATTCTCCAGGGTTGTACATAGATGTATACGTCTACATTCTGATAATTTATTCACAAATTTGATACATTTCTGCATTTCACTTGTAATGAAAGGTATGTAAATGTGTTTATATGAATAGAAGTGTTACAACAAAATCAGAGACTAGTTGGAAGATAATCAGAACAAACAAGACTTACATCAACTTAGAAAAATCAAGGGTAAGACCTACTGCTGATAAGAAAGATAAATGGATATGTATATCCTTGTATTAAAATGGCTTTTTCAGATTCCTAGTATTATTGTTTTAAAAAGTTCAAAATTTCTTTTCAAGTGATTTGAAAAATGAATTTAAATTATCAGAGCACACATATACCCAAACATCTGCTTGGTGCTTTTGCACTGAAAAACAACACATGGGATAAATTACATTTGCTTTTAAAATATATATATTAGAAATCAGGAATCATTTCTCCTTTTCCCCCATGATAACAGGGATTGTAAACACAAAAGAAGGCCACTCAGATCTATAAAAAGTTTAACTTTTGGAAATTTAATTTTCTTTGAATATAATTATAATGAGTTTTCTCAGAATCATTTAATATTCTCCCCAGTCTTCTCACTCTTGCTGTGATCATTATTAATATATGATAATGTGTTAGTTTTCCTCATGACCAAACAGGCTGATGGTCAATTAATGTCCAGAATAATATTGACTTTGAGGCTTATCATACTTTAAACTCTCACAGAGTGGAAATAAAATGTGTCAAAGAGAATATCTAATCTGAAAAATAACTTCATTTTAAAGATAGGTTATGGTGTACAATGATGGCACTTTTGTTTGCAAGCTTTTCCCATTATACACTCCTTTCAGAGCACTGAAGATCTTGAACTTCCTTCTTTTCAGGCTTAGACTTGGAGAAGTCCTCATTTGTGTGATAACTGAGTCCATTTTAAAATCTTTTTGAAGAATAATTACATGATATATGATAATCCAGTGACAGAGTTAAGTCCAAAAATAGAGCAAATTATCAATAATTTTGAACACATTGTGCTGATTTTCTTCCATCTGTCTTCACAAGCCTTCTCTTGCTGACACTTGAGTCTTGCCTTCAAATCGTGGTAGTGCACATCCTCCACAGAATGCCCCACCACCTCCAAGGACTCCACACACTTCCAGAACAATTTTCACTGTTGCTGAAACAATTTCTGTTCACCATCTAGTTCCATGTGATCAAAATGCTAACATCATGTCAGGTTAAATCCTGACACTTTCCCCGCTTTCTTTTTGTAAGCTAACATTTTCCATGAGAAAACATTTATAAAAGTACTGCCTGACACACTAAGTGTGTTTCAGGTTTATTTAGATTTTAAAGTTTAGAAAGTAAAAGAAAGAAAAATTGCAATTGTTAAGTCTAAAAGTGACTACAGAAATTGCAGAATAAAACAATATTCAGAAAATAACAAAATTTCTGCAACATCATTAATTCCAAAAAAAAGTATCAAATGCTCATCTTACCTATTTCCGTAACAGCTTTCCTTACATGTAGATTTCATTATTTCTGATTAACAGTCATCTTATGATAATTTTTAATATCATTGTTTCTGGAGAAATAAAATATAATTCAGTATTTCTTGTGGCATGATTGATGTAAACATTCATTACTAGTTATTATTTAGACAAGATCGGTTCAGCTTCAAACTTTTTATTAATATGTCATGGAGATTCTAGGGCTGTTTTCAAATTTGTTGACATCTCCTGTGAGGGTTGTTTTGTTTTATTTTTGGTACTGGGCATTGAACTTGGGACTTTGTGCTTACAAAACAGGCAGTGACACCACTGAGCTAAATCCTCTACCCGCATGTGAGGTTTTTCAGCATACGTTTTAAGATTTCTGAGACAAAGTTATACATATATTTAAATATGTTTGAAATGACCACTATTCATTGCTAACATCATTGTTTAATGTTTTTCTTTTTTCCATCATCATCAGCATTACACGCCATTAAGTTAGAAAATAATAACTTATACAAAAATAATTGGTCAAGCCATTGTAGGTTGAAGGGAGAACACAGGTGAAGGCACAGCTGGTTGCAGAAGTGGGAAGTATGTGAGGGATGCAGCAGAAGAGACAGGAGTAGAAAACCTATGAAGAGCCACACGAGGACGTGGCTCATGGTGCCCTATTCTGGAATTTAATTGGCATCCACAAGAAACACTTTTAAAATAAAAGGTCGCTGATGATACAGGTAGCAAGGCATCTTATTAAAGCCATTAGGTTTAATGTCACAGAAATTGCAGTTTGAGTCTTGAAGTTGTCCTTATTGGTCTGTGAAACATTGTTAGCAAAAAATGAACTATACCCACAAGTAACTGCTATATCACACATATGTCCACTTAATCTAAATCAATTGTGTCCTTGACTTAATTGTCCTTTTCTTGGGTTCATAAAATGCCTGTGGGTTTTCCAAATCCACCTGAATAACTGCTTCCAAAAAGTCATATAGACTAGAAAGGCTTTTTCAAAGATGTTGCCACAGCAGAGACTGGAATGGAGTTTGAACTCAATTCAAACACAGGGCAAGAGAGATTTTAAGAAGGGAGGTCAGGGATAAGGGGAAAAAAATGAGAATCAAGACCTGTCATGTAAAGGTACAAGATCCCAATAATGAATGTAACTGTACTGTATACCTGAAATATACCAATAAACTCAATGAGAAAAAAAAAAAAAGAACTGAGTTCGGACGGATCATAGGCCATTTGTGTTTGCCAACTGGCTTTACCCAAAAGAAAGTAAACTTTCTTATTTTTCATGACAGAAAGTAT
The DNA here is from genome assembly GCF_012274545.1 of Fukomys damarensis. Taxonomy (NCBI): domain Eukaryota; kingdom Metazoa; phylum Chordata; class Mammalia; order Rodentia; family Bathyergidae; genus Fukomys; species Fukomys damarensis. Next base: position 29,295,950 of record NW_022900915.1, on the reverse strand, counting down.
TTACTTATACATCTTGTAGTAAAGTGTCTATAAAAATTAATTCTTCTCCCATAAAGAATGGCTGATCAGAGCTCTATCTTCTTTGAATATTCTCTTTCAAAGAGATAACTGCGGGGTCCTTAAGAAAGGTATCCTGAGGTTGTAATACTGGCAAGAAGATTTTCAAAAATTTGTATCTCAAGAAAGCTGACAAATAATTATATTGACAAGTTTTCTAACATAAATGCTCTAAAGAAAAGGAACAGGGGTCCAGAATCAGAATGAAGCCCAAGTTTTAGTTGAACTCTGACAAAGTTAAAGAGTATTTGATCACCCCTGAAATACGGAGAATTGGGAAAGAAAGGAGTTTGGACAGATGGTGGACAGAACCTTAATCAGTGCACTTTTCTTAAAGGCATGTGTCCATGAGCACACATTATACTAGGGCAACCCCAGTGCCCTTAAAGGGAAGGGAATAAGTGAAGAAAGCTTCTTTCATTTCCCAGTCTATCTACTGCCCAGAAAATGAATGACACAACTAATTGAAATCAGGCTCAAATCCCAGCTGTGTTGTTCTTGAAATATTATCTTGGGTGAAATATTACCTTGGCTTTTTTTTTCTCTACCTCTTTATCTTTTTTTTTTTTAATTTTAAAAAACAAAAAAGGCTTTGTAAAAAACTATGAATCAGTACCTTTAATTTTGACATTTTGAAACTTTCACCCAAATATTAAGGAGACAAGTAGGCAGTTTTTATAAAATGAAATATAACTGAAATGTTTTCAGGAAGCTGCAGAATAAGCTAATGAATAAGTGTTAATTCTATGATGGGTCCCTCTGTGCTTCTGTTTTTGCAAAGACCTTAATTAAGTGTATTCCCTCAGTAGCCTGCTCTCTGGCCTCTTGAGCTGATGGGCCATCTGGATGGAGTATGTGATACAGCTGGACCAAGCTGGTGGCATCACCAGTTAAATCTCTCTGAAACTGGTCAACTAGCAAACCATCAATTGTTTTCTTATTTACAAAATACCAAGCCATTTCACCAAAATGTCTTGTTGAATACAAAAGGTCAGACTTCCCATGTATATCAAAATCTTCATAGGTTTGGTGATGGACCTCGATGTACTCAGTGGAGTCTGGTTCAAACTGGACAACGCAAAGACCAAGAGCATCGATATGCTGGTCCCTGCTGTATGCGATCTCAAGGTTTTCTTCATTGAAAATTATTGGTGGCAAAATGATTCTTTGAGGAAAACAGAAAGAGCCAAATGTGTGTCTGCCCTTCTATCTTTACATTACTCCAACAGCAAATTCCAACATTTAGAGTCTTGAAAGGATTGGCACATCTGTAGTCACAGAAACGGTCCTGCTCACGATCACCATTTAGTGAAATGTGGCCTCCACCTAATGGATCACCAGGATGCTGTTGCCTTCATGCGATCTCCATGCTGAAGCCACAGCGATCTAACAGTCAATGTCTCATTTGATGCTGACAGCTTCGAGGGTGCTTCCATTTCACTGATCAATGAGTCTGCACTCCATCCTGTAGGAAAGCAGACAACGGAAACATCACAGATTTTCTGTGCTATAGAATGCACAATTCCAAACTTATTCATTATTCAACAAATATTTATTGTCTTCATCTGAATTCTACATTCTGTATTCTTATATGTCCTGTGTGAGCTATTCCTTTCACTAGGTGTATTCCAGAAATACTAACTGCTTTTATACCTTGAGCATGTTAGGCTTTCTTGTCAGAACAGCATCACAGGCTGATCTCCATGAGTACTAAGCAATCTGCAGTTTCTAATTATTGTCACTGTGATGGAAAGACTTAAACTTAAGGTGGTTATAAATCAGGTGGAATAAATTTCATGTGTATATTTATCATCATGCATATTTTCCTATGAATTTTCCACATCCCAACATCAATTCGCTGGTTGTTGCTACTATACACAAATATCTTCCAATCTTTTGTATCAGTTTGTAAAAGTTTTGTTATGTGTTCTGTAGATATATAATATTTTTTCTTTCTGCTTTTATTCATTGTTCAAAATAGGTTTGCTTTTTTCCCATAAAAAAAAAGTTGACTCCATCTTTTTGCATTGGTTTTACTGAACAGATGCGGTACTTTTGCTGTGCCACATACCCTTCCAGTTGTAAAGATAAAGTGGTAAAAAGCTTATCTTCTGGTGAGAAGTGTCAAAGTGTTTTTTCATGTCATATATATGATGTCATTATACTATGCCAGATGGTGATTAGAGCTTTGGAGAAAAGATTCAAAAACAAATGGGGAGGGTTGGGGATTTATCTCAGTGGTGCCACTGCCTGCCTCTTCAGAACAAGGACCTGAGTTCGATCTCCGGCACCAAAAGCAAACAAACAAACAAACAAAAAGCAAAGGGGAGAGAGTGCTGGGTAGTTGTAAACCGTTTTTGGTTTCTAAACTGTCTTTAGAGTCTAACTTGAAATATCATTGCTAATGAGCAGTGAAGGAAGACAGGAAAACAAGTTAGAAAGGAAATAAAATAATGGAAATAAATAATTCACAATAATAATTTCAGTGGCAATGGAGAAATATTGTCAGAATGTAAAGACTACAGGATTTGTTGGAATATTGTATTGGGTTTCAAGCAAAAGAATCAAATATGATATGAACATTTTCTTTTAAGAAAACTGGAAATGTAAAAATACAAATTATTGAAATGGGAAACATTTTACAGAGAACAAACTTGATCAGGGTGAAAGATCATAAATCTGATTTAGAACCTGTGAGGTTTGAGGTAATTGCTCTAGGGCAACTGGATATAACAGCTCAGGGGGAATCTTAGCTAGAGATACAACCTAAAAGCTATCATGATACAGATAATATTTATGCCACAAACTGCTGTGAAATCAGGAAAATAATAATGCACATTGAGTGATGGGGTTTTCCATGTCCTTAGATTGGAGGAAAGAGAATAAATAGAGGTGAGATTGGAAATGCCACTGGTGAAGGCAGAGGAAAAACAGAAACTATAATATCCTAGAAGCCAACCAAGGGTTTTTAAGAGGAGTCATTGATGAGATGAATCAAATTCTGCTGATGATCCAGGAGAATGAGATTTGACAATTGACCAAACGTTTAGCAAATGAAAGTTATTGAGTATCTTACTAATAGCTTGCAGTAGTAGGGATGAACATCTGCTTTGAAAATATTGAAGAGAGAACAGGAGAGAAATTTCACTCAAAATTATAAGAAAATATGATCTAAAGTGCAGAATAATTGTGGTTAATCTAGGAGAAATGTGACAAAGAAAGAAATTATATGTGATATTGCTGGCTGGATCGACTCAGTAATAAGTGAAACTAGGTTGTCTAGAAAAAAATTGGGAAGTTTCTAGGAAAGAAAAATCTGATGTCTTAGGGGTTGAACTCCTAGGTTGTAATCAGAAATTCTAAGCACCTCATGGAGGTGGATGGAAATATTGTGAACTAGCTTCTTTTGTGCTTGTCTTATTTTTCCCTGATAAATGAGAAGGCAAATAAGTCATTAGGAGTGAGTTTATGATAAGAATGTTTTACTGATATTTTGAGAAAAAAATAAGGTAAGTATGAAACAAGGAAAGGAGGTAATGGAAATATAATAGATTTTCTGTTGTATAAAAATTTAGAAATTTGAATTAAAAATTTTTTCACAAGTGCACAGTAAACAAAAGCAGTTCCTAATCTGATAAAGCTTAGGTTAATGGTCAGGCATTTCAATTAAGGCATACTGTGACTTTCTTTAGTTATGTTTATTGGGGCAGGTTCATTCATGAAGAACAAAAAGTAATTAATGAGAATTGAGACTTTGCTGGACACTGGCATGAAATGAAAGTCAGTGAAAAAGAGTGATTTTGATTATGATCCTGTTAAAAAGTGAAAGAGTGACAAGTGTAATTTTAGGCAGATCTTAGCAAAACTTAAATGATTTCTCAAGTAGGGAAATTAGAGGGACTATGCCAGAATAAAAGTGTGTTCTTTGAATAACGAGATGCTTGAATTTGAAATTATACATTCTTTCATAAAGAAATGGTGACGATTCTTGATTTTTTTGCAAATTAGAGCAATCTCCAGCAGATTACAACTAATTCAGATGTGGATCTTGAGCTTTCATGTTTGTATATGGACCCCTGACAGTTCAAGTTCAAAGCTATGCTAGAGTACGACTTTAGGAAAGAATGAGTGTATAAAGCAGAATGAAAGCTAAAGTCATTGGAGGAAATGAGAAAAAGTTTCAACTGCATATGTACTAGAAATTTAAAAGCACCCAAATTTATAACAGGACTAGGGTTGGTCAGAGTAATGGTGATCCAGAAACTTTAAAGGATAAATGACCTTATACTAGATAGATATTTAGTGCAGTAGATGCTATAGTTAATTCCAAGTAGGGTGGTATTATTTTTGTTATTGTTGTTGCTGCTGTTTTGTTCTATTTATGAGAAAGGACAGATAAAGTATGGCAATGAAGTATCAAAGGAGGATTGCAAAATCTTTTAATCTATAGACAACTCAGATGTTTAGAGACATAGGCAAGTCAGATGTTCAGAGACAGAGAGAGAGAGAGAGGTGAAATAATCTCTGAATTTAGGGAAGAGCCAACAATTTTAACAATTTACTGATTACAGTTTCTGAGTTCTCCAAGAGATAAGACCATCTCAGAATTTAGAGGTGGGAGTTCACAGGTAGTAAATAGGTTACTTGAAGCCATGTAATAAAGGAGAGCTCCCATCTCCAAGGGTACCCATATAGACACAGACAAAGGACATAATTTTCCCTGCTGTTCAACACTTCATATTATGAATAAACTGCTTTAATTTTAAATAATACTCTCTCTCCCAAACATGATCTGATTTATAAAAGCTAAACAAGCAAAATAAATTAAAATTTTAAGAGATTACTGTAAACAAATTTCATGGAGATTTAGTCAGTTTTGCTAACACTATACAGTTCAGTTATCTTTTTTCTTTGAGCCATAACCTCTCAACTGAGCAATCCAATGGTCCTTGAAATTGGCTCAAGCCTGAGATTTCAAGTTCTTTTCTGCCAATAAAGATCATTTCTTATCGTGGAGAAAATCAGCTGTTGTTTTCAATGTTAAACAAAAACTATGACTTAAGTGCCCTCCGCATATGCCATACATTATCCTGCATCACAATGAAGAACTTTTCTGCAGACTTGCAAAGGTCCTACCTCTGCCACTACCTAGCTACGTGACCTGAAAGCTGAAGGTTCTTCATTTGTAAAAATGGGTTACAATAACACTTACTGAATGTAGTCATTATGAAAGTAAGAGAATACTTGTAAAAACACAGTATGTGGCACAGATGATGTATTCAGCTGTGCTGCCATTTTTCTCATCTGTATCTCCCAAAATTCCTATGCTGCAAAGCCAAAATGAGTCACCTACAGCTGCCTCCTCAGTACTTAAAATGACATCTATTACCTTCTCTCTCAAGGTCAAGGAGAGGACACTGGAGGAAAATGTCTCCCTTTAAAAGGAGTTTGAAGGTAGCATGGGAAAGAAGCATCCGAATTCATCACCCCACTTCCCCTTTGATGCTGGTTCCTCGTAATACCCATGGCAGAGTCATGCGTTCCAGTTATCCCTTGGACAATTAAAAATTATGGATAGCAAGTGGTTTCTAAAGGGAGACTCACCTGTTCAATTGTAACTATTATCCTTCTGTGATCACTAAAAAAATAAATAACATATTTACTTTACTGGCTGAAAATTTATGGATGTGGAGAGTTTCAAATTCACATAATTATTATGTTATAGCTGGAGAGTTGTTTCAGGAAAAACTATTATTTAGAAATAAATCTGGGAGAACAAAATAGAGCAATTTTCTTTTATGTTAAACCCGTTCTATGTCTTCATAACATTAATAGAATTATAGACTTATGAATTAGAATAAGTTTAAGTGTCATGGCTATGTTACACTTTTCTTTCTAAAAGCATCCAATTTGATTTTTCCTGGAATATGAAAAAATTGACTTTGTCTATATTTATTTTTTAATTAATTATAAAATCACAAAACTAGAGTTGTTCACTTTCCTGATAAATTTAACAGATTTGGGGGGTGGTGCCAGGGATTGAACTTTTAACAGATTTTTGAAAGAGAAATATTCTTCCTTCAAACTTGATCTAAGAATTCAATTGTAATATGAACATGACTGATAGTTCATTGTTACTCCAGAGAATCCTGGATTAAACGTCTGACACTGCCGCTTGTTTAAATACTCTAAGCCTTAGCTTTTTCATTTAAAAAATGATATTCACATAACCAATTCATGAGTGTGATGATAAAATGAAATATTAATAATAGCAATTAGCACATGGTGATAACTCAAAATTACTAGCTATTGGTTGCAGTAGAGTTGATATGATACCTGATATGATTTCATTATAAAACAGCCTTCAAAATGTATAGTTCTGCTTTGAAAAAGACTGAGGATCCCTTGAAAATGCCAAAAGATTCCAACTCCACTCTGGGTACTAAGAAAGCTATATGGTTCAAGCCCAGCAATGTGAGCCTGTGTTTGCAATGGAGGTGTAACGTTGCTATTTGGGTATTTCTTTGTTTTATGTGTTGTTCTTAACAGAGAAGACATTAAACAAAAATAAAACAAAGAAATGTCAGTTTCAATAATATAAGATGTGTATTATTATAAAGAAATGTATCCAATATGAGAGTTTTAGAGTTTTTTTCTAGATTAAAAACACAGAGTGAATAGAATACATGACCTACAACAAGGATATTATTTGTACTTATCCCTTCAGTCAGTGGACAGGAGTGCTTACTGTGTCTTGAGCAAGGGGCTAGTCATTCTATATCTGATACTCGTTTAATCTAAAAGGAAGTTTCAGTGTCCTCTTGATAAGGAAGAGTTTCAGACAGGTCCAAGCTGAGAAAGACCAAGGCCACACAAGGCAGAACAAAGATAAAAGATAAAAGATGTTCAACCTATAATTGAAAATGAGACTATATTCCATTGGCATATGGAAAATAGAATAATATTTTTCCAATGTTCAAAAAAAAATTTTTTTTGGTTTTTTGAGACAGGTTCTCACTATGTAGTTGAGACTGCCCTGGAACTCACTATGTATCCCAGGCTGGTCTCAAAATCACAGCGATCCTCCTGCCTCAGCCTTCTGAGTGCTGGGATTACAGGTGTGTCCCGCCACGCCCGGCTTCTCAAAGAAATTTTGACACATAGGACATAGGGAAGACTAAGATCAAATTAGTACACATTAAATAATATTTAAGGAAGAACAATAATCAGGAATGTTCAAAAAGGATCTCTTAGAGCTCTTAGTGGTTACAAGAGTTAGGTCAGAGATTTTGTGGTCTCATAGAAATAAACATTGTAAATTTATCTGCATTAATATATTTATCTTTTTCTTAAATTGCTTTTAAATTTTAAGATATATTTTATTGTATGAATAAGAAGAAAGTTACCAGTTTTATTTAACAAATTTAACAAGATGCACTGATAGAAGACATTAATGAAATATATGATGAAAATAATTTTTAAATGTGTACAAGTTTACAAAATATGGATATAAATTCATTTGGCTGTACTATAAAGTTAAGGATGTGAAACACATAGGATCTTCATAGAATACTTAAAATATTACTAGTAGAAGTAACAGCAGTAGTAGTATCGTAGTAATGAATATCTACTCAGTAGTAAGGCAGGAAGTGCAATGATCTCAAAATATTTTTATGTATATTTTTACTTGAAAGACCAGCGAGGGATGTAGCTAAATATATTGTCTTTTATATTTGTGACAATCTTGAAACAAGAACATGGTTGGTTGCACTTGATCCAATGAATAGATTATTTCTTTTGTCAGCAAAATACATTCAATTACCCTCTAATTTGATCCTCCCTTCTGTTACATAGAACATTGTGTTCAGAGTGGAGAAAGGAATGAAACAGGTAAACAATTTATTTGCATTAGCTCTTTGTCTTAATCTAATGTACAACCTCACTCTTCATCTGTCTCTCTCTTCAAATGCTATTGATTTCCTCAAGAGGCTGGCAATTGTAAAAGTCCCTGTAGCTAACAAATTAATCAGGTGCTCACTACCTGTATTGCTCTAGTGCTTTTGAGCCTGTTTAGCACATGAAAATTACTAACAAGGGGCTGAATGAACTTCCTTTAGAGATTCTTAACTTAGCTGTTGATTTTCAAATGTAGTAATACAGAAATTAAGTGAATTGTATAACTATCATATGCAAGTACTCACAAATGATATTTAGATATATAACTGAAAATATTTTAAAAGTTGATACAGAGTGATATTTTACTCTTAACTTTTTTAAAATTGGAAGCATGAGTGTGTTTTTGGATCAATCAGAATCATTTTACTTTGTTCGTTACTTATACTAAGTGCATAAAATTAAGTCTTGAGAATGAAAATTAACTTTTAGTTTTACATTTACTATAAGCACAACCTAACTTTTCAGTCTAGCAGCTTTTAATTCCTGATCTCTAAAGATGGAAGCCCAAGTAGCCCTTCATACTGCTTGGGGAATTCCATTCAGGTACCATAGGGATTTCAATAACAGAAAATTACAGAAGCATATCTCACAAGAGCCATTTATATAGAAGTATAACCACAGTTAAGTTGGAGACAACACCTTACTGATGCTATTAGTAGGATCTCAAATATGGAGGGAACATTAGCACAATTCAATTCACAGTCAGATTGTTGGGCTATTTATCTGAAGGTTTTTGTTGTAAGAATAACCAGAAGATTATTTTAAAGTGGATATTGATATGATTATATTAATATAAGAAACCCATTCACTTTTAACTGATGGGTCATGCCATCAAATAAGCAGAGATGTTTTAATTGGATGGGGGTGACATAGATATAAACAGTCATAACATTTAAAGCATCATTTGGTAGAATAACAGCAGTTCTCAAAATCTCAACATTGTATCAGGTAGATCATATTACAGTCTTAGCAGGAGGGCTGGGAATGTTGCTCAGTAGTGCATGCCTAGCAAGTTGGAGGCCCTGTGTTCCATCTCTACTAGTGCAGATGCACACACACACACACACGCACACACGCACGGACACACAAATGTATACAGAAAATATAAGCAATTCAATGATATTAATTTCAAAATTCAGAGATTATTTCTGAAATTTTTGAAATTTGACATGGGAGAATAGAATAATGATCCTGAGGCAAATGAACAATTCATTTTAATAAAAGGAAAATAAAAAATACTTGAAAAGAATATATTCTTTTTTCCTGTGGTGGGTATTTCAGATCTTTAGTACAGTACATAATCACTAGTTTTTCAGGGTAGCCAAAGACAATTTAGTGAGCATCCACTCTACAGTCTAAGCACAGGGAAAGCAGTAATGCATATGAATATTTGTAGAACCCACGAATCCTGAAGGTGATAAACATGTAGATCTGACAAAATTCCATGATTGTGTGGTTATATTATCTGTGGAACTGTCAGACCACGAAACTTGATCATCAAATTCATTGTGAAGGTGAAATAACTATATATTTAACAGAGAACAACATACATAACACAATTATTTTAAATTTTGTACCTTTTGTGACAATTGAGACCAAGCATTTTGTCATTTTCAATTTTATGCCTCTGACAGAATATAATTCTTGAACACATTTAATGTTCCTTCAAGATTACTAGACAAATTAAATGTTAAGTAAATCAATTGATGTGATGTATCTCTTACTGAATATTTAACAGAGAACAACATACATAACACAATTATTTTAAATTTTGTACCTTTTGTGACAATTGAGACCAAGCATTTTGTCATTTTCAATTTTATGCCTCTGACAGAATATAATTCTTGAACACATTTAATGTTCCTTCAAGATTACTAGACAAATTAAATGTTAAGTAAATCAATTGATGTGATGTATCTCTTACTGAATGCATACATCTGTAAGTACCACAGATGAATACTAAGAGGTACACTGAATGCAGTACAATAACAAAGTCAGATTCAGGAGAGACATAATAACAGAAATAAAACAACAAAGAAGTATATTAGAATAAATGAAATTAAATTATTAGAAGAGTTTGATATATGTAAAAAATTAAAATTTAGAATAATATTGAATTTGAATAGAAAAAAGGGACAGAAAGAGAATAAATAGCACTGTGAGACTCTGCCAAATGGATTATGTGCTGTAATTTTTCTTGTTGGTAAAAAAGCCATAGTAGAAATACAGAAATTTTGAGTAGTTTAAAGAAGAAGGTCTCAAATGAACAAAGATTTTTATAAGTAATACATAAGAACTTTAACCAGAAATCTGGTGTGCAGTAAGCTACTCTGGTGTAGCAACATATTGAGTTCATCTGCATGCACCTTGGGGTAAGTAAAGTACTAGAAGGCAATGACAGATTAAAAACCCCTAATCTTCAGCTCCAATTTTATTTCTGTCCATTTTGCTTAGTTTAATAAATCTATAAAAAAGGAAACAGTGATATTTAATGATGCTTGAGTCCTAAGAACTAGACAGAACCCCAAAAAAGGGTCTAAATACGTGGACCTACATACTGAGACTTGGCTGATTACATCCTACAGGGTTGTTTTAATGTGAAGATAAGAGGACTGAACTGATGGATGCAGTTTAAAAGGCAAATATGTAACGAACAACCTACAGCAAAGCTGAAGATGGATAAATAATCTTTATTCAAACTAAAAAGTATATGATGCAAAATATAAATGTGGAGTTTCCTATTATGAAATACATTTCTGAAAAAGGTTATTTAAAACATTCTTCTCCTTATAGAGGGTTGCACATATGAAAATAACCCAATATGATATCTGAAGTGTTCATGAAACATTTATTTTTTACTCTTTCATAGTTACTTAAGTCCAACAGTATTTATTGAAGATTTTATGTGTGCTGCAAGAATAAGAAGTTAAAGAGTTCTCAAAGTAAAAAAAAAAAATGACTTTGACTCACATGAAGGAGGCCAGTTTACTTCAATCAAGCAACTGAAAGTATGAACACTTTTCTAGTCATGCAGGTAGGAGGAAACTACTCAAAAAGAAAAGAATTTTGACAATGCATGCTTAGTCCCCAAAGGTCACTATTATAGTAAGAAAATGAAAAACTTGTTCAAATAAGAAATAAGGGAAGGAGTTTGAGATTTCACTTGAAGAAGAGAAGAAGTCATAGGAGCAAGTGAGATAACTGATACATGGCTAAGGATGTAAAAACAGGAACAAAGAATGTTCATGCAAAAAGAGCAGGCCATGCTTAGAACTAAAGAGAGTGTCTAATCTTTATTAATAAGTTGTGAAAAAACTAAAGATGTGTTGATGTTTTTCTGACATTTTTGCCTCAGAAAATCACCCCTTGTGCATTTTTCAACCTAGACTTATCGTAACACTTTGCATAATATTCCGCTCAAGTTTTATAGTTCTTTATCAGTCTCATGTTTGAAAAGATAGAGGAGGCAGTGGCAATAGTGGAATAGTTTAAGTTTTTAATAGAAAATGCATTCAGAATTGTATAATTTGGAAAGGATATTATTAAAAGAACAAATATCTATCTATGGCTTTCAAAATGGTTACTCTGAGAATGAAGATAGTTTCTATCTTTCCAATACGACAATGGGTTTGTATACTGTGAGAGTATTCTGTGAGGATAGGCAAGTAGAATCCCATTCATTTAAAATATTGGTAAGGTTTAAGAAAGAGGTTTTATAATTTTGATCTGAGAGGATTTTTGTTGTTGTTGTTATGGTATAGAATTTCTTTTGGATGCTTTAGGAATTTTCACCATCAATATTTTATTTAGGCCATATATAATGTGATATCTGCATGGTATCCTCTTCTATGCCTAGAGCCCTTGTGATGACTTGTATCTAGATGCCTCAGCCCCAAAACTTATGTGCTCATAGATGGGGATTTGGGAGGTGACTGGATCTAGGGTGTGTGAATGTAGATATGGGTGTGCCATAACTACATTAAGCACTGATTGGTTTAACTTAGTCCTGGGTATGGGTGGCACTGATCAATGGGCTGTAAGCCTGGATGAAATAAAAGGGAAATGCTTGCTGCTTGCTGTTTCCTGGCTGCTGTGGAATGAACTGTTTCTCCTCTGCCATGCCACCCTGCCTTAATATCAGCTGACTATGGACTGAAACCTTTATATATGGTGGGCCAAAAGAAACCTTTCCTCTTTTAATTTGTGGGTGTTGGGTATTTTTTCTCAGCAACAAGAAAGTAGTGAAGTTAGATTTTTGTTACCAGAGAAGGGCAATCGTTGTGATACTATCTGACCATGTGGTTCAGAACACTTTGGGAAAGGATTGTGGGAAGAATTTGGAAAGCGTCAGATGTGGCAGCTGAAGAAGGAGCCCTAGAATGCTGTAAGTCTAAAGTGTTTGAAGATTTCCGTAAGGGGTCAGAAGATCAGAACGCTGATAGAAATGCACCCGGTAAATACCAGGCTCAGAAGATTTTAGCTAGAATGAGGATCGCATCGACTCTTGGACTCCAGACCATGTGTTTTATGCACAAGTGGTCAGTTGGCAAGCTGTGCCTGATCCTATTGGGCTGCTGAATGTATCAATTGGGACAAAGAGTGGTGATTGATTTAAAGAGTTGTTTTCTCTGATATTATGAAAATGAGGATGTCTATGAGTCATTAGAAACTCAAAAGCTAAAACGCAACTATATTAGGAAGATTTAAGTAATACCCAGAAATTAAAGAAGGACAACCCAACAATAAAAATAAAAATGAGAAAACACTTAAGCAAGACACAAAAACAGATTTCCAGTTCACCAATAGCAAATAGTAGGACAAATGAGGATGAAAAATTTGACAGTGAAACAACAGGACTCCCTGGACTCATA
>NW_022900915.1:29280219-29281068 GCF_012274545.1 Fukomys damarensis | reverse complement strand
CTTCAATATAGTTCTGGAAACATTAGCCACAGCAATTAGACAAGAGAAAGAAATTAAAGCAATAAATATAGGAAAGGAAGAAGTTAAACTATCATTATTTGCTGATGATATGATACTCTACAAGGAAGATCCAAAAAAACTCCACCAAAAAACTTCTAGCCTTAATTGACAGATTCAGTAGAGTATCTGGGTACAAGGTGAATACCCAAAAATCAATAGCCTTTCTATACGCAAATAACAGACAGACGGAAAGGGAAATAAGGGAAAAAATTCCTTTTACAATAGCATTCAAAAAAATGAAGTATCTAGGAATCAATCTAACAAAAGAAACAAAAGATCTCTACACTGAAAACTACAGCACTCTGAAAAAAGAAATCGAAGATGATATAAAAAAATGGAAAGATATCCCCTGCTCCTGGGTAGGAAGAATCAACATAATGAAAATGGCCATACTACCAAAACTGCTATATACATTCAATGCAATGCCAACTGAAATTCCAACACTATATTTCACAGAACTAGAAAAAAGAATCCAAAAATTCATTTGGAACCACAAGAGACCTAGAATAGCAAAAGCCATTATAGGCAACAGTCACATGGCACCAGGTGTAACAATTCCCAATTTGAAACTATACTACAAAGCCACTGTGATAAAAACAGCATGGTACTGGCAAAGAAATAGGCCTGAGGATCAGTGGAACAGACTGGTAGACACAAAAACAAATGCAGATGTACTCAGCTACCTCACCTTTGACAAAGGAGGTGACCATCCTCAGTGGAGGAAAGATAGCCTCTTTAATAAATGGTGTTGGAAAAACTGGATGTCAACCTGCTGACGATTAAAATTAG
>NW_022900915.1:29244220-29279403 GCF_012274545.1 Fukomys damarensis | reverse complement strand
AAAAAATGTGAGAGAATGAAAAGATGAAAATAAAGTGTTTGTAGATGGGGAGGGGAGGAGGGGGTGAAGGGAGGGCAGAGGTAAGGGGAAAAAATGAGAATCAAGACTTGCCATGTAGAGGCACATGATCCCAACAATGAATGTAACTGTACTGTATCCCTAAAATGTACCAATAAACGAGATAAAATTAAAAAAAAATCCAAGTATTTCAGAAAAGGACAGTACAAAAGATCATCTGAGGGCATCATGAGAATTAGCAGGACTCCATTCTTTGAGGTCTCAAAATTGCAAAGGCAAAAGACTTTCCTTTGAAGAGAGGCACATGATCCCAACAATGAATGTAACTGTACTGTATCCCTAAAATGTACCAATAAACTCAATAAAATTAAAAAAAAATCCAAGTATTTCAGAAAAGGACAGTACAAAAGATCATCTGAGGGCATCATGAGAATTAGCAGGACTCCATTCTTTGAGGTCTCAAAATTGCAAAGGCAAAAGACTTTCCTTTGAGAAGAGAGGCCCAAAACACCATATTCCAGAATGGTGGTGGCCTAGACAATTTGTTCCTCCAGATTGGGTTCACAACACTCAGCAATCCAGGCATTTGAACCCCAGGGCCAAGAAATAAGGAAACCTGGCTACTGCTCCAGCTAGAGACAGACCTTAGCATCATACGTATGGTACTGGTTTTAAGCACATGAAGAATATGAGTTGTAAGTCAAGAAGGTTTCCATCCAGAATTCAGAAGGCCTGGGAAGCCGAGATATGTGTCCCTTAGTGAGCAATGTGTGAAGCTGAAGGCACAGTGGAGATCCTAGAAGATGGGGGAATCAGTAATGTGGATTGTCTGAGGAAAGTTGGAAGGATTAAGCAAATCTGACCCAAGAGAGAAGCTATGAAGTCTATAAGCACAAGCTGTTTTACAGAGGTGAAGCCACCCAAGCCCTTTGGAGTTTATATTTTGCCACAGATTGCCCTAGATGCTGAATGAAACTACAGGATCCAATGTTTGCCCTGCAGGACTTTGGTCTTGCTTTGGTCTCATTCCTCATTATACTCCTAGTTGAACCTTTCTGAACGGGAATGTTTATCTTATGACATTGTATGCTGGAAGTGTTTAGTTTTCTTTTCATTAGTACTGGAACTCATAGCTAAGAGTTTACCTTAAACCTCAGAGGAGACTTTGGACTTGAACTTTTCTGAAATGCGGAAACTATTAGTAATTTGACAACCCTTAGAGATGGACTAAATGCCTTTTGAATAAAGGAATGCAAAAGTCTTTGAGGGGTCAGGGTGGAATGTTATGGCTTGTATCCAGATGTTCCATCAAACCTCATGGGCTTATGAGTGGGGCTTTCCAAAGGTGGCTGGAGGTAGGGTGTTTACACATAGGTTAATGATATGCATTAAATAAATTTTCCCAGTGAGTGGTTTAGATATTTCTGAGTGTGGATAGTGGGAAGGCACACTCTGAGCATGGTGGCCCCAACCAACAGGCTTGGGACCTGAATGGAATAAAAAAAAAAGAGAGGCTCAATGCAGCTTGCCACTCCCTGCCTACCATGCCATGGACTGTTTCTCCTCTGCCATGCGCCCCTACCATGCTGTCTTGCTTTGGATCCAGCTAACAACAGACTTAAATTTCTACAAACTCTGTGCCAAAATAAACCTTTTTTTGTCTGAGCAACAAGAAAATAACTGAGACAATCTTTGAAAATTTATTCATGTGTGGCATTGAGTTAAATCTCCTACTGGTATTGGAATAAATTTTCCATTGGTAAGGAATACTTTACACAATTTGATTTCAGATGATCGTCAGTACTTTATTGATTGTTTTCTGTTAAATGAAGTTACTCGTCTTTTTGATATTAGTTACGGATTCTGAATAAATTCTATAAATAAAATATCTCTATTTTCTTTTAAATGTTTTCTTAATGCAATGCTATGAAACTTTGAGTGTTATTCAATATTTTCAATAATATTCTCAATATTAAAATATTTTCCTATTATTATCAAGTATTCTAAAATACAATTGAAAGTATTCTTCTCATATTAACAGTCTGCTTAATAAAAACAAAATTTTTTCTAAACGGTGTTCTTTAGAAAATTATAAAACACATTTTGCAATTTCTCCTAATATGAAATATAATATTTTCTGCATCTTTCCTAGTTAGTTTTGAAACTATTTTTCTTCTTATTCTGTACTTGCTTTCTGTTTTTATTTCATCATTAATCTATTAGAATACTATTTATTTGCAGGAAACATGAAAATGTGATCTGGACTTACTGACTTATCAAATAAAAATTTGGAGAAGTCTGGCGTTGCTATGGAAGGTTCATGATACGAACTTTTATCTCCATGCTCAAATATCTCCAAATACACGAGGCAAAAATCAAAGACACCTTTTTTTCTTCTTTTAAAATGATTTTGTGCATGCTGATCCATACATCCTAATTAACAATGAATGCATGGGCAAAGACACGTTACAGGCTATCTTGAGTCACACGATAAATTGAGTTCTCAGGAAATTTCTCCAGACACACTGGTCAGATAAAATTAATATGTGTAAAAAAGAAGAAAATAAAATGAATATCATGCATGCAAATAAGTTTCTTCCATATCATTAAAAGATTAGTTTCAAGGAAAACAAGACATACAACAGTGTAATTTTGAAAGATAGGATAAAAGAAAGTGTCTCTTTAGAAGAAAAGCTGTTTCATACCTAAAATTATGCCTAATAGAGTAATTGCTCTTTATGGCATAATACTTTGCTCAAGGAGAAGCAGAGGCATACAATCAATCTAACAAATTAGCTGAGCTCATAGAAAGTATCTTGCATTCTTCAGAAAAGCTTCTTAAAGAATACTCATAATTCAGCTCCTAAATGAAATGAATACATGAAAAGAATAATGACATAAGCCCTTACACTAAACAAGGCCTGAAAAAAGTGGCAAAGAAATATTCACAAATAATTATAACATCGTGGTGTAAGTGCAAAAAGTACATATATTGCTCTACTGGAATATGGAGGGTCACCTGATTTACTGTCACTGGCATATGGGGGACTGTCAAATAAATTCAAGATAACAGCACCACCGAGCACCACAATTTTGCAAAAGGGTCAAGGCTTTACAAACTGTGGCTGGAAAAAACTGTTTATTTTTCTAACAGATATATGTAGATATGGACCCAAACTTTTAAAAAGAACCTTCAAGATGGTGATTTTTGTTTTTCGGTTTTTTTTTTGTTTGTTTTTTGTTTTTTGTTTTTTGTTTTTTTGGTACCGGAGATCGAACTCAGGGTCCTTGCGCTTGCAAAGCAGTCAGTGAAACCACTGAGCTAAATCCCTGGACCAGAGATGGCAATTTTGAAAAACAGATTTTTATGTTCAATGCTCACTGATCCAGTAAATTACATAGTGTCCGTATCCCCACAACTTAGTGTCATAATTATAATTTGAAAAAAATTTTTGAAGAGCCATAGAATATCATTGTAGCTTTCGAAATGATAATTCCACGGCTAAGGTTGTACCAGAAGGCTAGCACATTATTCTGGACTTACAAACTTGGCTAAAAATTTGTCAGTTTTTATATTAGAATTCATATAATACCAATATCAAGTGGGCATATGAACTCTGGCTAACTGTTTTAATATTTCACCATTATCTACCCTATATCTCTACTCAGCATTCACAGAATCCAAGTCCGTTATTCATCCATTTGACTAATAATACATGGAATGCCTGAAGAGCATTAGGACACAGCTGTTCAGGACACCTTCTGATTTTCTTAAACTTCAAGGGTTAGAGAAGAGACTTTTACTACTCTTTTTCAGGTTTTGTCACTTGCATTCTAAGTTTAAATAAAGAAGTTAATCACCTATAATTATCATTCCAAACATATCCTGAGAGAAGAATTTGCACTTAAAAAAAAAAGGACTGGGCATCTACCTAGGTGGTAGTGAGCATAAGTAGCATGCACCAGATGTAGTGTTCAATCTCCAGCATTACAAAAAATGAAATGAAGCAGAAAGAAGCAAAGTAGGAAAGAAGGGGGAAAAAAAGAAAGAGTGCACACCAGAGAGAAGAAAAATAAAGTGTGACACAAAGTTGAACAAAGAAAATTAAAAAATGAGATTTCACCAGTTAAAGTCCAAATGGGTTAACTTTAGAAACTAAAATAATAGGTGCCACATAACCCTTTAATGTTTTACCAGTGACACAGAAAGTGGCATAAGGGTAAGAGATGACCAGAAGGCACCTGATTTGATTACTCACAAGCAGATTTTTTTTTTCAGATAAAACTCTACACAAGAAAGGAATGGATAGTGAAGGAAAATATTATTACATTAGTTACACTCAGCTTTCCCATATCTTTTAAAAGATTTGAGAAAAGCCAACTATGGCTGGAACTGTAATTACTGAGAAAAGTATGTTTTCACATCACATATAATCCCTTATAATTATTAATTAAACTAAACTTTAATTTGACAATACATTCTATTCTAAGGAAAATAAAAAGAGTGCAAATGTTTTCTATTGATGAGAACAAATCTGATTTTTACCTTGTTTTTTATTTTATCTTAATTGGAGAGTAGCAAAACCTTTACTGTTATTCATTTTCAAGTCTTTTTAGATCATGAAATGAGGAAGAAACTCATTCACAACAAAATAATACTAAGAGAACACCTAGATCAATTTCCCAATTTATTTATTTATAAAGTTATTTCTTTCAAGTATTATGCTGTTTGAAATTCACATTTTACTAAGCTCAATTATTACTTGAAAAGACAGTGGTTTGATTACAGTCCAAGACCGAAGACCTAAGAACTAGGAGAGTTGGTCATGAAGTTCAAAATTGAGGCCAGGTTACTTGCAGCCTATAAAGGGTCAATGTTTCACTAAGCCTGAAGAAAGAAAAAAGGAAATAAACAATCTCAATGCTGTTATACAGGAAGAATTCCCTCTTACTCTAGAGAGGATCCGAAGTTTTATTCTATTCATAGCTTCATCTCTACTCTGAAGCCAACAGTTTTTGAAGTACTCTTCAAAAGCACTGTAGTCCTCCTTATATTCATGCTCTTGCAATGTAGCTTTGCATGTTTATTTATTTATTTTATATCTGGTGGTAGAATATCTTCTACTTTCCTTGGGCTGTCTGCCTTGATGATAAAATTTAGGGAGAGAACAGTACAGTGCACTGCACCCTTGACTTATGAACTAGATTATCTCCTGTGGGCTGGTTGTAACTCAAATTTGTTGTAAGTCAATATAGCTGAGATCTGGATGGTTACCTGGGTACATGATACAGATAACAACAGGCAGAGGAATCTTCCATTAACCTAATTAACCCAAGTTGTTCATGTGTCAGGCCAGTCATAACTTGAGGGCCCACTATACGCCATTTCTGAGCCTAGGGCTCTGCAGTTCAAAGTCACTTCCACTCCTAATTTGGAATCCTGCAAGGCTATAGTGCAAACAAGGCCCACCTGTCCTTTTGGAACAGAGGCATTGGTCCTGATACAGCCAGCTCAACTGCCTGATCACAAGATCAAGAGTTAAATAAATTATTGATATTTGGGGGCATTGTTTTTTTTTGTTGTTGTTTACTTTTTTGGGGGAGATGTTTTGAAACAGGGTCTTGCTATTAATTCAGGCTGGACTTGAACTCTCCATAATCCTCCTGCCACAGCCTCCCATATGCCGGGATTACAGGCATGCACCACCATGAATGGAAATTTTTGTTATTTTTAACCATTAAATTTTGGAGTGGATTGCTATGTGTTGTAGCTACCTGATTACATAGTCAACATCTTCCTGGCAGGGTATAGGTTATGTTCGTCTAGCACATAGGCCACTCTTTGCATGGTGCTTTATTCAATTATAAGATGAACTACTCTTTTCATCAAAATATATTAGGCAAATCAGAGAAGTTAGTCTTGATTCTTTAAGGTCTAATTTAATAACAATATACATTGTGATTTTACTCTCCACTGGGTTCTAGATTTCTGATCTTACCATCTAAACACTGAGAGCTTTGCATAACCCACATATGCAAAAATAACTATAAAGTGTACTTCTGTTTTAAAATCTTTTTCACATTAGAATGCCATACAATTGTCTTAGGAAAGAAAAGAATCCTTCTTTATGAAAAACTTTGTATATTTTTAGATCTCTCTAGAGTAATTCCAGATTGAAAGATTTAGCAGCATTTCACATAGTTGCCTTTCTGTGGGTGAACTGAAAAAGTTTGCCTCAAATAATCAATTGTAATATAAAGAAAATTCCCTTTCTTATTGTCTAATGTTAATTAAAAGCAAATGTCCTTTGCACTATGCAGCTAATGTACTTTAATTATTCCATCTTGTACAGATGTGACAAAAAGGAGCATGCCATTATTAAGGGAAAAAGTACCCATTATACCAGTAATTGTCCAAAATGTGAAATCCTACTACTTTTCCTTTTGAATTACTTGAATACTAGCCAAGTCACTTTATGCAATTTAAACAATGTAAACTATTCTTTCTCAAAATCATATATTTAGAATAACCTTTTCATTGAATTTATACTTGTTTCCATAGGTGTAAATAATTCAAACCTACACTATGTTTTTAGTGTTTCTACTGCCTTAAAATTTAAATGTGACACAATGAATGCTACTTTGGAGGAAAATAAAAAGCTTTTGAGGTAATCAAAATTAGGTTTGAGTGCTAACATTTTCTATTTAAAAACAAGCAAATCCCTTATTTTAATGAGATTGATTTTGTTTATCTATTAAGCAGAGATAAGAATACAAGGACAGTGGCTATGATAGGACAGATTAGCACATAATTTACATAAAGTGGCCAGTTCACAAAAGATCTCTCCTCTAATGCTGAATTATTAGGCAACAGAATTACAGTCTGTTTTCATAAATTCAGATATTTAGATATTTAAATGGGTTCTTAAATTCTCACTTTCTTATCTTCCTTGGTCTTTTAAATAATTTATTTTTCCACCCCCCCCGCCTCCTCTAAATCCTGTGCCTGCATGAGAAGTATTTGAAGAAAGGCAAAAATGTAATTAGCAGAGAACAGGAAAAAGGATGGCAGGATTTAAATGAGGTTCAGATTGTGGAGGACAGGAAATAGCATATAAAGATGTCTGTATTAGTGGATTACAGAAAAAAATTTAAAAGATTTTAATTGAGGAACTGGTCAAATACATAATTTACAAAAAAACTTTAGTGTCTGTTCATAACATTCACAGATGGCATTCCTTCAATGATGAATTCAATTTTGCCCAATAAGACTGGTCAACACAAAAGATTTTTAAAATTTCTTATTGCCAGTATTTAAAAAGTTGAATATATTACAATTACGAAGTCCAGGTTTCTGGCTTTTTAAAAAATACAAGGCATTGTATATAAATAGCTATCTAGAATTCTTAGTCAAATGTTAGAGTTGGGCTATAGATGTAGACTTGGTACTATATTTGAGTCACAGGAATCACTGATTGCAGCTTTTTTTGTCTGCTTTTATGCTACTTGGTTGCTTCCTTATGCATGACCTCAGAATGTTCGAGAAACAATAGCTTATTTAAGAAACTTGTATTCCCATTCTTATAAAACATCCTACCCACTATAATTAGAAAAAATCTTTAACAGCTGACTGTCTCTGCTACTGACAGATTTCACTTATAGAAATGAGCACATTATTTCAAATCTACTTTCTTGACCAATTGTCCTGACTAACAAGTGGGAATTAATATGAATGAAAGATACATAAGTAGAGAAATCAAACTTTATAATTGATGATGCCTTCATGTTTATTATTTTAAAGAAAGTTTAAATTCATTGCTTCTGTATGCAAAGTGAAATAAAAATTTTTCATTTAAAACATTATATGCTTGAAGTATGCTAATGTGTTACATTAATCAGCTCCTAATGGATTGTGTCTGCATATGTATTTAATTTTACTTTGTATTTAAATATCATATGAATATTTGTTTATTATTGCAGTAAAACATTTTGCATTAAAATAATTACTTTTTGATATAGCACATAATTTAGCTACATGAGTGTATCTATCTGTACAGTTTAGCTAAATTAGTGCCTACGTGATTAGGCAATGTGAGTCCTTGATTATAAGAATAGTCTGAAGGTCTTGGAAGTTTGAAGGTGCATCACTGAGACGTTTAGAAAACTATGATTTTGACACTGCTAGGGTTATGTGATTGCTTTCTGACTAACCACAAGGTGAAAGGAAAAGCAGAGATGAAAAAGGCACAGCTGGGCACGGTGTTCCTGCTGCCACAAAATCAGTTGCTGGCACCTGAAGAGAGCAAAGAAAAGGGGATTTCCATAGAGATGTACTATGTAAACCATATACTCAGGCAAACACGAGTAAAATCAATGTAAATGCTGCTGGATCTTGCAAGTTTTAAGTTTTAATTTGGTATGTTTGTACCACCTGACTACATGGCCTTGAGTC
Organism: Fukomys damarensis; assembly: GCF_012274545.1. Lineage (NCBI taxonomy): Eukaryota > Metazoa > Chordata > Mammalia > Rodentia > Bathyergidae > Fukomys > Fukomys damarensis. The sequence continues at coordinate 29,270,933 of NW_022900915.1, read as the reverse complement.
AGCCACACATTCTTAAGATTACTTATTTGGGCCAGGAGTGGTGACACATTCCTGTAATCCCAGCACTCAGAAGGCTGGGGAGGAGGATCACCATGAGTTCAAGACCAGCCTGGGCTACATAGTGAGTTCCAGGTCAGTCTCAACTACATAGTGAGACCTGTCTCAAAAAAAAAAGATTATTTATTTGGTCACTAAAATAATTCCAAAGGTAAACCAAGTCTCCAGCCATTGTAGTATTAATGTAGTACAATTTCTAAGTGTGCACATAAAGTCCGTAAAATTAAGGTTTTCATGCGCTAGTTCTACGTTATTTTGACTCGGGATACTAGGAACACATTACAAGTCACCTACTATGACCTTAACTTAAACACATACATGCAAACACACATCATAAGAAGAAGGCTATACTAAATGAGTAACTTCCAAATTTAAATTTTGCATTATTAGGGGCTGGGCTACATTCACACTGTGACAGTGTTTGGTAAAAAACTGCAATACAATGAATAGATAAATGGAATTATTTACCTCCTTTGGCAGTTAATTGGAATTGTGACACCTGATTGTCATAAAAAACACCCAAGGATCCAGTAAAGGCCATTTCTGGACATGTTTGGGTGGGTCACAGTGGTGAGACTTTAGGCACTACACATGGTTCCTGGCCCCTCCAGTACCAGTCCTCTGTTCTGCTTCCCCACCATCATGAACTAAAAAGCTTTGCTCCCTTGTGCCCTTTGCAATAATATTTCTACCTTGAAGCCAGCTGACCATGGACTGAATCCTCTGAAACTGTGAGCCCAATTTAATCTCTCCTCCTTTCCTCTTTTAAATCGTGAGTGTTGAGTATTGAGTCTCAGGGACAAGAAAGCTGACTAGTGCATCTTTTTTTCTTTTTTTTTTTTTTTTTTTTTTTGGTACCAGGGATTGAACTCAGGTCTTTGCTCTTTCAAGGCAGTCCACCGAGCCCCTGAGCTAAATCCCTGGCCCTTTTCTTTCTTTCTTTCTTTGCCTTTCTTTCCTTCCTTTCTTTCTTTCTGTTGTGCTGGGAATTGAACCTAGAGCTTTCACATAAAGCTATATTTTCAGCATTATTATTATTATTATTATTATTATTATTATTATTATTATTATTATGTTACAGGGTATTGCTAAGTCTCTACATTGCCTAGACTGAGTTTGAACTTGTGATCTTTTTCACTTAGCCTCCTAGAAGGCTGGAATTACAAGCTTGTGCTGCTATCATCAGTTCACTTTTGTTTATTAAACTCTTACTTCATTCCCTTGATGCCCTTTGCTAAGGGAAAGCCCAGTAAACAGATATACAAGGTAATTATATAAATCTGGCTTGAATTAACCACCTGCAAGTGAAGTGGACACAAGGGTAGAGCAGAAGAGGATGTAAGAAGAGCAGTGGTTTTAGAACAGTGCTATCTCTCTTAGGCAAGTAGAGCCCAACTAGTCCCTTGATCACAGGCCGTTAACAGCTTTTACTCTTCACAGAGGTCCCAGGAAGGAGAAGAAAGTAGAAAAGCAATTTGTGTCTTATTTTTGCCCTCTTGCTTTCACATGTTTTTATTATTTTGTGTCAAATTTCTCTTTATTTTTTAACTGATAAAACCGACTTCCCTATCATAACGACCATAAAGGTGGTGTGCATTTAGCTCCATAGATTGAAATAATGACTTCTGAAAATACTTTGCTCTTAAGTAAAACAAAGAAAAACCATTTCAGAAAAGAACTAAGTAGTGAAGAGCTAAAATATTCTAGTATTTGTCCATCTGTATTTGTAATGCATTTCTGGACTTTGGGAATCTTAAATTATTTCTCTAATTCACAGACAAAGTGAAGATCAGTGAGGCAGTGTTCTTCATTAAGAAACATTTAACTGAGTAATGGTCTGGGCCAACTGGAGAATGGAGAAAAGCAATTTAAAAAAGTGAAAGATCTATTTTAAGAATAATCAGTTTTTCACCGTATAAAATGAATAATTTAGATGGCTGCTAACCATAGTTATTATAGGTGGGTAAAGGCAAATGGAAAATTGCAGCACTTCATGGGAGCTAATTGCATTTTAGTTGAGGAAGAGAAATTCATGCACTTGCTGAATTGAACTACAGTATTAAGACAAAATAACTATTTAGTTGTTGTGAACTCATCAGTTTTAAATTACATATTGATTTATGCTTCTTTTAGCTTTAACATTATATTAAGAAAACTTTTCTCACCGTGTAATATGTTCATCTTCAACAAGTCATGGACAAGGTTGTTTCACCTAAATCCCTTCCCCATTATAACAACAGTCCTACTTAGATCTTTTTGATTACAATTTTACACATTTCATCATTTATTTTATAGATTTCATACTGATTTATTTTTATGTTTAACTTTAGACAAATTCTTAGTTCTTCTCATTGTTTTTCAAAATGATCGAGGCAAAGGAAAGACAATTTCTAGCATATATTGCCATTCTTCTTTTCTTTCTTTTGTGCTTTATATTTATGTACAAAGCATGATATTTTGATATAAATATATATCGTGAGATAACTATAGTCAGGAAAACTATACCACCCATCACCTTTCATTATTTTTATTTTACTTTTATTTATTTATCTATTTCTATTTATTTGTTTATTTTGGAAAGTACTGATTAAACCCAGGGCTTTTGAACTACATCCCAAACCTTTTAATTTTTTGTCTTGAGACAGTTTCTTGCTTCATTACTAAGTTGCCTAAGATAGGCTTGTACCTTGTATGCCTCCGCCTCTCCAAAACTGGAATGACAGGCATTTCCCACTATGCCCAGTCATCTTCTTCCTGTATGAACATAGTATTGTTGCTATTGGCATGACCAACTAGTGAGGTAGACTTATTGGCTTTATTTCAGATTGCTATAAATAAGTGTAGTGATTATTACTTTTTTTTATTAAAAGGCTCAATGGGTACTTGTTGAATGAGATTGGGTAATCTATATTTCATAACCAATTACTCTTAAAATGTATATAAGTACCACATACACATTCACTTAAACTGCAAAGGTAACAATGGTACTGACAACACACTGTCAAAATAAAATGTGCCAATCCATGTAGAACACAAGGCACTGTAAAAATCTACAAAATGCTAATTGTACTCTATTTTTGAAAGTGCTTTTATTATAGTAATCAGAAGGAAATAAAGAGAGGACGACTTTTATGGAATTAATTTGCCTCCTCAATTACTGGTAGAAAAAGAATTCACCTAAACCATCTTAGAACTTTGAGCTGTTCTTCCCTCACTAGTAGAAAAAGTAGCCCTTTCTCAATTATACTTAACTATAGAATTTATATACTAGTTTAAGTTCCATAGTGTAGAAACTCCAAATCATCTTTACATCAACTATATAGATATTCTGAGGGAAATAGCCAAAAAATCTGTCATAATTCTCCTGATTACTGTGCCTGTGTTCTCTTGCCCTTTGAAGCTTCTGAACTTGACTTATTAGAGAGTCAAGTTGGAATTAAAAGAGAAATTCCATGCAAAATTGGAGGTATGAGAAAAATTCAGCGTTAAAAAGAGTATCAGTTAATTAGGAAAAATTAGGAGACTATTATATGTGCAACTTCTTTTAGATGTGTCAATGCAAGTTGGTATAATAATTATTTTCTTGTGTAAGACATGTACTATAAGAATTGGGCAATTTAGCTTTGCAAATAATTCTAATATAGAGGAACCAACTGGACAACAATGTTAGAGGACTTCCTTTACAAACAACAGTGAAGCTTACCTAGATCTATAGGAAGTATATAAAATATGTATTAGAAACATTAATGCATATATATATTCAGATTAAAAATAAACAAGGATAATATTAAGCTTTTATAACATTCTAATCCTTTAAAAAACCTCTATAGTCAAAACTGAAATTATAGGTAACTGGATAATTATAATCAAATTAGGGATTAGTAATTTTTGTACTATGAAATTTTGGTGTGTTCTAATAGTTCAATTTTATATTGAAATGGAAATACACATACACAAAAACAAAAAGTTTGAATCATTTTTCAGCTGCTGTATATCTAGCTTTTGCCCAATACAATGTATAGGATAAGGTGTGTCTTCTGGGGTTGCACCTCTTTCTAACGTGAGTATGGAAACAATAACTATTTAAATTTCCAATAAATATTTGGCCATGTTCTGAACAATGTTAGTAAGTCAAAATGGTTGCACTTGGCTCTTGTAGAGCAGCCCAAAAGGTTGTATGAACCCACAGACACTACAGGGGTCAAATCTGATTCTTTACAGAAAAGTGTAAATGTACATCAGCATCTTTACTTTCTGTGCAAGTAAGTAGAAGATAGCCAGAGGCAACCCTGAGCAAATTTTGCAATTTTTGTGAAGCTTGTTTTGCTATTTTTTACTTTCTGTGCAAGTAAGTAGAAGATAGCCAGAGGCAACCCTGAGCAAATTTTGCAATTTTTGTGAAGCTTGTTTTGTGCTATTTTCTAAGAAATTAGTGAGAAAAAAAAAATGACTATTCTGAATTTGTCCATGGTCTTTCAGATGTCTCTAATTACTTAGGCAATAAACCAAATCACATTTAAATGAATGAAATAGCCATTTGAAATATTACTAATGTCCTGGCATGATTTTTTGTTTGTTTGTTTGTTTCTAAAATGCTCCAGATATCCATATCTGGAAAATTTATAAATCCATTCCTTGATAAAAATTTTTTGTGTAGAAAAAAAATAACAAGGGGTAGAGTATTTTTTCCATGCAGGTCTCAGTTTAGAATAAAAATTCACATTATTGAAAGTGAAGATATATCATCTGTAAAAAATTTTTCCTGCTGCGAAAATATTTTACTAATAAGACAGGAAAGCAATTCATTTCCATATGATTTATGGACAATAATTTGATGTTTTTAAGTCAAACATATATTAAACACCTTTAGGGATGAAGCCCTGTTCTCAGTACTTTATCTCTGGTGAAGGAAGTATTATATACTAACAAGAAAATGGAGAAATATATGAGCTTAGACGAGGAACTCTCAGCATACACTATGTGGTTTGAGAAGAGCTTTTACATAACTTTCTTCTCATTAGCAACTCTAACTCGGTATCAATGCAGAATTACCTGTACAGGTAATTGTTTTAGATACTGAAGTCTATAAAGGCAGAAAAAAGTATACATGTTTAACAAACTTACTTCCGGAATGTAGCATAGGATTTAGCGCTAGACATTTTGTTAGAAAGAACAAGTAACATGAGCTCAACTTAAGTGGTGATCATAAGTTTCATTTGACAAAATTACCTGCTGAGAAGGGAAGAGTCAAGGTGGGAGATAGATGAGGTGGTACATTTATGACAAGGTTGTGTTACAGTCCTGCACTGGTTCCAGACTGGACGTTCCTAGAATTGAAGCTGAAAGGTTGAACACAGTCCTAGCCGGAAAGTGATATGCTGTGTGCCCCTTGGAAAGCAGTGGAGACATATGATGGAACAACAGTGACGGAAAACATTTGTTTTTATAGTATTTCTTCTCTTAAATCAAAGGGGCTTAATTAATTGCTCAATGATCAAATCATAATTTTGCACTGAGCTTAGATGACTTTTGAAGAAATAATGGGTGTAGACCAAGAATGAAACCTTGCTATACCCATAAAGGGCAAAAGGAAGCTTTTTAAGCTTTTCACTTGGGAAGCAATAGCAATAACTATATGTTTTAGCTTAATTTTGTGGCATGAAATGAACAAGCATTTTGTATGCATAGAAATAATTTAAGAATGAAACATAATAGTACTAAACATAAATAAAATAGTCTATATTTTAAAAACTATTCTTAGATTTGCTTCATGATTTCTTATACTATTGATCTCCAGTTTAACTCACTATGGTCTGATAATATGCATATGATAACTTTAATTCCTTTGCATTTACTTAAACATGTTCTATGAGTTAGTATGTGGTCTATTTTGGAGAATGACCAGTGTGCAGCCAAAAATAATGTATATTCTGATTTTGTGTGGTTAAACACTCTGTAAACATCTATTAGGTCCATTTGTTCAAAAGCTTGGTTCAATTCTAGTATTTGTTTTTGATTTTTTGTCTAGATGACTTGTCTGCTCATGACAGTAGGGTAATTACTTCCCCCACTAAAATAGTATTAGAGCTTATTTGGTGTTTCATGTTCCTTAACATTTGTTTTGTACACTTGGGGCATTAGTATTTGGTGCATATATATTTGTGATTGTCATCTATTCTTCTTGGATTGCTCCCTTTAAAAGGATGTAGTGATCTTCTTTGTCTCTCTTAATTAGTTTTAGTTTGAATTTTTTTTCTTTTTATTGAGTTTATTGGTACAATCTAGGTCTACAATGCAGTTACATTCATTACTGGTATCCTGTACCTTCACATGACGGCTCTTGGATCTCATTTTTTTCCCTTTTCCCTTCCCTCCCTTCAACCCCCCATTACAAACACTTTATTTCCATTTTTTTCATTTTCTCACACTTTTTTCTTTTCTCTTGTTCCCTTTTGCCTACCCTTCCCACTTCCCCTACACCTTTAGTCCTTTTCTTCCTATTTCACATTGTCCATTATCTCATTAGGATCTTATGTACTATTATAGTTTTTCACACCAGAGAAACTATTTGGTATTCACACGTGTGACTTATATATTTCACTTAAGAGTATATCTTCAATATGTATCCATTTTCCTATGAATGAATCTAATTTCTCATTCTTTATGGTTCAGCAGTATTCCATTTTATACAAAAACTGCATCTTCTTTATCCAGTTTCCAACTGATGGGCAAATGGGCTGTTGCCAAGTTTTAGCTATTACAAACTGTGCTGCTATAAACATTGGGGCACATACATCATTATGGTATGTTTCTTTTAATTCTTTTGGAAAGATACCCAGTAGAGGGATGGCTGGGTGAAATGGAACCTCTAGTCCCAGCTCTTTGAGGTATCTCCATATTGATTTTCATAGCGGTTGCACCAGTCTGCACTCCCACCAACAATGGAGAAGGGATCCTTTCTCCCCACAACCCCGCCAACATTTGTTATTGTGTGATTTCTTGATAGCAGCCATTCTTTGTGTGGTGAGGTGGAATCTCAGTGTTGTTTTCATCTGCATCTCTCGAATGACCAGTGATGTGGAACATGCTTTCTTATATTTACTTGCTACTTTTACTTCTTTGTCTGAGAAATGTGTGTTCATTTCAGATGACCATTTTTGAATTGGGTCTTTATATTCGGGGGGACTGATTGTTTTGAGTTCTTTATATATTCTAGATAATAGTCCTTTGTCTGAGGAGCAGCTGGTAAAAATTTTTTCCCACATTGTAGGTCATCTCTTAGTTCTGCTGATGATTTACTTTGCAGTGCAGAAGCTTTTTAATAAGATGAGATCCCAGTTGTTGATTTTTTCTGCTAGTTCCTGTGCTACTAAGGATTTGTTCATAAAGTCTTTGCCTATGCCAATGTCTTCAAGAGTTCTGCCTAATTTATCTTCCAGCAAGTTCAGTGTTTCTGTTTTAATATTTAGATCTTTAATCCATTTGTATTTTAATTTAATGCATGGTGAAAGATAAGGGTCTAGTTTTAATCTTCAGCAGGTTGAGATCCAGTTTTTCCAACACCATTTATTAAAGAGGTTATCTTTCCTCCAGTAGGGATGGTCAGCTCCTTTGTCAAAGTTGAGATAGCTGAGTACATCTGGAGTTGTTTTTGTGCCTTCCAGTCTGTTCTACTGATCCTAAGATTTGTTTCTTTGCCAGTACCATGCTGTTTTTATCACAGTGGCTTAGTAGCATAGTTATATCTGAAATTCTTTCTTCACATTACCTCAGTCTGTTGTGAATACATTTAATAGAGTTTTTAATCTCCTGGATATCTGTTTGAATCTGTTTCATGGATTCCATTCCTTTCCTATGTTGGGTATTTATGGTTTCCATTTCGTTCCTATGCTGGGCATTCATGGCTTCTATCATGGTCCTGAACTCATTTTTTTTTTAATCTGATTCTGTCCTAGTGTCTCTAATCATGTCTTTCATTCTGCTCTTCATCTCTGTAGTTACATGGGAAATTATTTTTGTTTTGCATTTTTCTAGAGCCTCATTTATCTGTTTTGCTACTTCCTTTGTATCATTTTGGGGTGTACAGGTTGTTGATTGTCAGACATTTCTACCTCATTTTCCTCAGAATTTGCTTTTGATGAGCTGAAAGTCCGTGTTTGTGCCCTGCTTAAATATCTTCTCATTTCTATTTTTCTTATTGGGACTCTTCTTGGTTTAATTCCTGGGTTAATACTTTGATCTTCCAGATATAGCTGGTCATTAGGTTTTGAGTCTCTAATGACTCTGAAATATGCTCATTTTCATAATACTAGGAAAGGGAACTGACTAGATCAATCACAACACCTTAGCCCAAGTGATACAGTTGGCAGCACAATAGCATCTAGCATAGCTTATAAAATGGCAATGTGTGGTAGTTATTAATCTATTGCCTTTAATCATGTGAATTAAATAAAAATCTAGGACCAGATCAAAATATTTTTATAGTGAAGAAACTTTTCAATATAGCAACTTTACCCTTTGGGATAGGGACTTAGAAGAAATTGGAGAGAGAGGGAAAAATAATTAGAAGGATAAGAGAAGGTTAGAAGTGAGGCCAGAAGACACAGGAAGATCATGCAAACTTCTGAAACTTGAAAACAAGAGGGAAAGATAGAATGAAAGAACAAAGACAAGAATAGAATAACCTAACAGCAGTGGGGAAGCTAGAAACTGTACTCACTTTTTTTCGCAAATAATGACAATCAAGAGAAGGAAAAAAAAATGCAAAAGAAAAAAGAAATCCAAATTAGGCAGGAACAGGAACAAAAAGGGAGATGAAGAACAATGTGGGAGAGCAAGCAATTGAGTGGGAAAGAGCAAGAGAAGAGAGGAAAAAGAAAAACAAGGAAAAAAAAGAAGAATTTTCAGAAAGGGAAAACATAAACATTTTTAAATTTTAAATTAAAAATTAAAAATAAGAGGAAAACAAAAAATAATTTTTAAAATAAAAAATAAAAATGAAGGGCCTCCTTCAAGGTATGTCTCTTCTGTCATAATAGACAATGTGGGAAGCATTATGCAAATCTAAGACAATTAGTGTCAGCTAGCCAATGGCAGACCTCTGAGATTGAGGCTGATTTCTGTCTGCAAGGCCCAGGTGGAGCTCCCTGACCTCCTACAGGGTTGAACTCTGCAAGGTTCTACTACAGCTTCTGGCTCCCCTTCCCCTGAGGGTAGTCCAGGTTCTGACGGGAGGTGTTGATCCCTCCAACATACCAACCATGGTATTTTGGTGTGTCTTTGTTGCAGAGATTCTCTTCACTTTTCCAGTGGGCTTCAATTTTTATCAAGGAGCCTGAGAGAGGCCCTATTTTTGTTGTTCACTTCTGCTCTATCTTCTGGAGCTCATGACAATGCTCAGTACAATGGCCTTTATGACCCTCTGTGCCTCTGCAGTGTGGATCCAGGCACAGCAAAACCAGGAAGCCAGAGGCGTGGGGAGAAGGGTGCTGGGGTAATGCAGTGGTGACTCTGTGGCTCCACTCCTCACCAACCTGCATTGCTTGGAGGCCACTTAGTTTTGTTTTGTAACTTTTAAATTATTAATGGATTTAGGTCTGAAAGAGTTTTTAAAGTTTTCAGATCATATTTATCACCTCTTATTTTTGTTCTTTTTAGAAAATTTGCAGTTTAATTCTATAAGAAATTGCATCTATTACTCGTACAACCTGGAGGATTTAGCCAGAGGGTTTTCCAGGCATTGGACTAACTTTCTTTAAATTGTGAATTATTTTAGACCTATAGTCTTTTTGGAATTTAAACTTAAATTCTGATAAATAAAAAGTACTCAGATTAATAAGGTACAGTATAATGTTTGAAATGTATACACTGCATATATAAACTGTGTGTGTGTGTGTGTGTGTGTGTGTACGTGTGTGTGTGTGTGTGTGTGTGCGCGCGATACCCATCATTTTCTTCCCAACTTTTTAAAATTAAGTTTATTGGTACATTTTAGGTATACAATACAATAACATTCATCATTGAAAATTTGTATCTTTACATAATCTATCTTGGTTCTTATTTTTGCTCCATACCCCTGCCCTCCCTCCAATCCCTCAACCCCTCCCTCTTTATGAAGACTTTGTTTCCATGTTTTTCCTTTTCTCATATTTTTTCTTTTCCCTTTTTACCTTTTCCCCTACCCCTCCCACTTCCTCTACAGCTTTAGAGCTTTTCTTCCTCTTACACAATATCAATTATACATTTGTACCCTTATTTACCCTTTTAGATATTCACACCAGAGAAACTATTTGGTATTTACACGTATGTGTCCTATTTAGTTCACTTAAGAGTATGGCCTCAATATGCATCATTTAGCTATAAAGGTCTCTAGTTTCTCATTCTTTATAGCTGAGTAGTACTAAATACACCAAGTTTCTTGTATTTTACTCACAAGTGAGATCATGCCCTACTTGTGTTTCTGTGCCTGGCTTATTTCACTTAACCTAATTATGTCTGCATCTATCCATGTTGTCACAAATAAATCTGCTTCTTTTTTTTGCGAGTGGCAGAATAGCAACCAATTCTCCATGTGTGTCACATTTTCTTTATTGATGAATCCCTTTATAGATACTTAAATTGTCTCTATTTGACTATTGTAAATAATGCTGCAAAGGACATGGGAATGCAGCTGTCTGACAGAATTATTTCACTTCTTTTGCCAACTCAGTAAAAGGATTGCTACATCATATAGATTTTCTATTTCTAATTTTCAAGGCAGCTTCATACTGTTTTCCATAATGATTCTACTACTTTCCATTCCCCCCAAAAGGTGCAAGCTTTCCTTTCACTTCACCTCTTCCTAAACATTTATCTTTAGACTTTTGGTATTAGCCATTCTAGCCATTCTTATTAGAAAGATTCAGGTCTTAATTTTTATTTTCTTAATTATTACTATTTTTATATGTAAAGTCAATTTTAATTTTAATTTTTCCATCTATCTTTTACTGAAATTACATTTTTAAAGAAGAGCTTCTATCCTCCTTTATTTATTTATTCTTTCATTTAAATACTGATTTATATGAGAAGCATGAATAGAAGAGTTAATCTATTCAATGAGTTAGGAATTAATTCAAAATATATACATAAATTTTTAGCCATAATTTTTAACAAACTGTATATGTTAATATGTTATTTATATTGTTCAAATTGTTGGGATTCAGCTACTTGGGAGCCTCTTAAGGTTTGTGATGCTTTTGCTTTTTAATGACTCTATATTGTATCAAACATGGAAACTTTCCAGGATTCTCTTTGAAATCAAATATATTTCCAAGTTGTGCTGACTTTATTTTCAGTAAGAAAATGATACTTATAAACTAAAGTGTGGGTTAGGAAATCAGGAATGCTCATTGCTATTTTTCTTCTCCAATAACACATACTCAGGCACTTATGCACACACACACACACACACACACACACACACACATGCACAGTACATCTACACATCATTATGTATCCATCCATATGTGTAGTTATGTAATCACACTGATAGCTCTGAATCGATTCTACCACTACAGTGATCATTCTATTCCTCTTCCTTCCCTTATTTGTACTTGTTTTCTCTGATTGTGGGAAATTTGGCTATATTTATGCACAATATTCTTACTTATCATGGTGATATAGTTGAGCACATATATAGCATATATATAAAATGTCTCAGACTACCACATGTAATCCCCTAGAAAACAGAAATTTATTAACTAGATTGAAATATCTGCATTAGTTTGCTTGCATTTAAGCATTGAAATAAACATTTAAAATACAATTTTCAAAAACTTTTTACTTCTTGTTTTGTCAACCATCTTTATAGTTTTGCTATTCATTTATAATCAGTCAGGTTTGTTAAAGTCTTCATTCTAATCTGGTATGATCCACCTCCCCATCCCAATTGAATTAAATTACTTACTGGGGGTATTGGCATATGAAACATGACTCAGTTACAACAGTTTTATGCAAGTAGGCAGACTTGTATAGTATTTTCTAAGGAAGGACTTGTATAATTTGTCCAGTATTTCCAAATATCCCTCCAAAAGGGTCATACCAATTTGCCCTCTCACCACCAATAGATGAGTATGCTTCTTTTTGTCACAGTCTCATAATTCCTATATTTTAAATTTTTACCAACATGACAAGTGAGAAAATTGAACAGACAATTCTTGGGCAAACAAGTAAAAGAAGCAAATAAATATATGAAAAAAATGTTCTACATCACTGGTCATTCAAGAGATGTAGATGAAAACAACACTGAGATTCCAACTCACCCCAGAAAGAACGGCTGCTATCAAGAAATCAAACAATAACAAATGCTGGCATGTTTGTGGGGAGATAGGAACCTTCTTCATTGTTGGTGTTATGCAGACTGGTGCAACCACTGTGGAAATAAATATAGACATACCTCAAACAACTAGGATGAGAAGTCCCATTTGACCCAGCTATTCCTATGCTGGGTATCTTCCCAAATGAATTAAATGAATTATACCACAGTGATATATGCTCACCCATGTAAATAGCAGCAGTTTGTAGTAGCTAAAATTTGCAAACAGTCCAATTGCCCATCAAATGTAAACAAGATAAAGAAGATGTGTGATTTTTTAAAATAAAATGGAATACTACTCTCTCATAACTAATGAGAAACTAGAGATATTTATAGCTAAGTGGATGCACATTTAAGCAGTACTCTTTAGTGAAATTAATGTCACACATGTAAATACAAAACAGTTTCTGTGGTGTGCAAAACTAAAAGTGTAAATAAGAATAATATATAATTGATATTTTGTAATAGAAAGAAAAGGTCTAAAACAGTAGAGAAAGTGGCAGTGATAGGGGAAAGATAAAAAGGGGAAATGAAAAATATGTGAAAAGGAAAAACATGGAAACAATGTCTTTGTAAACAGGGAAGGGTGGAAGGGATGAAGGGAAGGCTGGGGAATGGGGAAAAATAATAATCAAGATAAGTCAGGTAAAGGTACAAGATCCCAATGATGAATGTAACTGTATTATATACCCATAATGTACCAATAAACTTTTCTGTAACTTTGTGGATGTTGTTCTTTTATCAGTTTTGAAGAATTTCTTATAAAACAGATATGAATATTTTGTAGTGAATGCTGCAGTTATATTTTCTTATTTTTCTGTCATTTTTTGAGACTTTATTATTTTCAATAAAACTTTAGTGTAGTATTTTATTTTGTTGTCCTGCATATTGAGTAATAATTTAAAATTATTCCATATATATATATTCCATATATATATAAACTCACTTATAATTATTACTATTCCTGAGTGTTTTTGTTGCATGAGCCTCCTAATCCATTAACAAAATGTCTTTTGTGTGGTGACAAATATGAATGTATTTGCAATTTTTTGAAAAACACATATTTCCTCCAAAGATTTTATGTTTCATGATAATATACAAAATTTCTATATATTCTTTGGTCTACATATAAACTTTTCACTTATAGCCATTAAATTCTTTGTTCTATTTACTATTACTTAGTTTTAAATTATGAATATATATTTGAATATCTTGTACAGATGGTTCTACCTCAGAATTTGTTTTTAAGAGTTTTCCTCTCTATTTTCTTTCTTTCTTTTTTTTTTCGGTACCGGAGATTGAACTTGGGTCCTTGCACTTGCAAGGCAGGCCACCAAACTGCTGAGCTAAATCCCTGGCCCTCTATTTTCTTTTTTTTCCCCTCAAAAGTCTGGATTTTATTTCTTTATTTTTCAGTGTGGCCTTAAATATAGTCAGTGCTGTTGTCTGAGCAAACCTTAGTTTGGGATTTTGGTACATGCAGATAGAATATCTTCAACATTTGGCATCTGCTCAGCCTGCCCTACATTGCCTTCAATCCCCTGTCTTATCTCCAAGTCTACTTTTTTGTTTTCTACCATCTCTTCTTTGTCTTATCTTTTTATATTTGTTTTAAATTTCTCTTTCATGCCACTTTCCAATATAAAACATAGCATCAACTCTTCCATCTTCTTCAATTCATTTTCTTTTTGATTTATAAATTAATTTAGGGAGATTTGATATCTTCAAAAGGCTGACTTATCTGAGGATGAGGATTTTTCCATTTCTTCCATTTGAATATTGTACCTTTTAGATGTATTTTAAAACTTCATTGGGCTGGATGTGGTTGAATAAACCTGTAATCCCAGTACTTAGGACGCTGAGGCAGGAACATAACTGAGAGTTGGAGATTTGCCTGGGCTACATGGTGAGTTCAAGGTAAACATGAACTACAAATAAAATCCCATCTCAAAAAAATTAATTAAAAAGGCAGGGACAAGAGGAAAAAATGAGAACCAAGACCTGTCATGTAGAGGTACAAGATCCCAACAATGAATGTAACTGTACTGTGACCCTAAAATGTATCAATAAACTCAATTTAAAAAAAAAAAAAGAATTTCATTAAAAAAAAAAAAACTTTTCATTGGGTTTTGAGGATAGTTCAGAAGTAGAGTGTTTGCCTGTCATGTGTCACAGCACCACAAGAAACAAAGGAAATACCTAGACCCTTTTATAGGCATTTGAAACATGATTCTTAAATTTATTCCTAAGCAGTGAACTATCTTTGTTGTTAATATTAATGCAGGTATGTTCCTTATTATTATTGTTTTCATGAACACTGTTCCTGTTGTATTAATTTTCTACCATGGTCATAAAAACACTGCAAGGTATCTATTTTAAAAAACAAAACAAAAAACCCCAGAAATTTTCCCAAAATTATCTTGGCTGGGTGTCTGAGAGGAAGATGTCTGTGATGGTTGGTTCCTTTGGAAAAAGGTGAAGGAAATCTGCTCTATCTCTTCCTCCAACTTTCTGTCAGTTTACTGGTAATCTTTTGTGATCTACTGGTGACCTCTGAAACACTATTGGAAGATACTGCAGTAGGCTCCAGTCTCCCACTCAGTGTACAATGCAGGCCTGAGGGGGGAAAAAAAACTAAAGGACAAAAGAGACCCAGAAAGTGGGGGCCAGGATGACCAATGCCAGTGCAACTGACAAAGCCATTAGCCAGTCCAAGCCACTGATTTTTATTAGTAATCAACTGGGATAAAGGCAAGTTATGTGTAAGGGCAGTACTATGTGTGAGGACGTGCAATTGTGACGTTTCTATGGAAACTAATGGAAGCAAGTCTTGTAAAATACAAGACAAAGAATCTTGAATTAGGAAAAGAATAGACAAAATATATGATTGTAATTATAACACTATCCTTCTAGTTAAGAAAGTTTTAGTTATGAGAATACTTAGACCACAGCATGTAAGCTTTGGCTGGACTTGCTTTTTTTTTTTTTTTTTTTTTTTTTTTGTGGTACCAGTGATCAAACTCAGGTCCTTGCACTTGCGAGGCAGGCCACCTAACCGCTGAGCTAAAACTCCATCCCCTGGCTGAACTCACTTCCATAAATAAGTCAATTGTGGGGTTAACTCTTTATAATCTGTACTGTTTACAGCCTGCTTTGGGTATAATCAATATTGCTGTCTCCTTCAGTGATGCTTGACAAAAACTTAATGTACCAGATACAATGATAGTAATAAAAGTAAAAGCATTCCTGTGGCTGGAAGTATTAACCTACCAAGGGAAGTGGTAGAATGTCATGCTCACATTAACAAAACCGGAATAAAAAATGGTGGTTATAAAAGAAGAAATGAATATGGAGAAGGCAGAGAATGCTTAATCAAGGAAATGTATCGTCTTTTAGGGTAGGGAAGGGATAGATCAGATTTTTTGAAAGGAGACAGACTATAGCATTTCAATTTTTTAAATTGAAAAATAAATGTTAGAAAAAACATATTGAGAAGAGTATTTCTACTTTTCCTTTCTTTGTTTCTAGGGCACAATGTGGAATGAAGAATACAGAGAGATGAATGATGCACAGAAAGTAGTGAATAAAAAAGTAATCAAATCAGTCTTATTACCATTAGACATTTATTATTTATGTTTTAGTAATTGAGAGGGCTATTAAATTGTAAGCAAAGTTGATAGAAACTGCACTTTAGCTGGACATGATGTTACATGCCTGGAATTCTAGCATTCAGGAGATTGAGACATACAAGTTGGATGTCCTTGGCAAATTAGTGAGATTACATTGTCAAAAAAAATTAAAAAGGGATGAAGAAGCAGCTTAGTTTCAAACATAGGTTCAATCCCTAGTACCAAAAATTTTTTTAAAAAATGAAGGAAGAAAATAGTTGAGTTTTGAAAATAATGAAAAGAGACATTAACTTGAGGCAAGAAGAACAATTAAGAAAATTGACACTGCACTTTATTCTAAGGACATTACTGAGCTTACAAAATAGTAAGATTGAGATTGTTAGTAACTTGTATCGCTGCAAGCTAATAGGGAAATATGACCGTGTGAAGATATATGGTCTTGCTTTTCAATGAAACAGATTTAAAAAAAGCAAATTAATCTGAGATGAATTGAAGGAACAAGAAAGGACTGGTATTTTATAAATAAAAGAAGGCTAAATTAATCAAAAATGAAGAGTCTAGCTTAGGGTTTCTTGTTGACAGTTGTTGGTGATTGTAAAAGGTGCTTGGCATGCAATTTGCAGATTAGACCTCAGACAAAACATTATAAACATTAGTGTTGGGTTTCCCTGTTACTATATTTGGAGAAGTACAGAAATATCATATTTGTGAATGTTCACAACTCAAAGTCTCTGCCTACAAATATCCTATAGTTCAATCAGTATTCCATTTTAAACAAATTGTTTCAGATGAGCATCTGACTATTTTGGCTTTTCTTAAATTTTAATGGACTCTAAAAATGATATTGCCACTTAGAAATGAAAAGAAAAATAGTTTATATTATGCATTCTTTATTTCTTCTTTCATCCTGATATCTGTGGCTATCTACTCAGTTTCATATAACAATATTTATTTTTTCCTTTATCGTAACTCACACTGTAATTATATTCCCATCTAACTAAAACATCAATAATTTTATGGATATTATTGATACTAAATAGTGATTTCCCTGGTTCATCTATACTTCATTGGTGTAGGACCACAGAAATGCCTACAAAGTTGCTCTTTGCAAAATTACCCTCATGAAAGAAAGAAGTCAGAATCCTACCCATGTATCTGAACTGCTTACTACTGGTTGGATTTACTTTTTGGGGGGGGGGCACTGGGGATCGAACTCAGTTCTTTGCGCTTGAGAGGCAGGCAGCAGAACCACTGAGCTAAATCCCCAGTCCTACTGGTTGGATTTAAATGTGGTTATGCAGCAGGCCATGTAGAAGATGGTTATTTTTCATGTACCCTGTGTTTTCTCTGTCATACATTTAGGGCAACAGATAGTCATGGATTGCCTCAACCTGTCCTTTTTATTAAAAGTCTAGTCAGTCCAGTTTGTTCAGACAAACTAGAGAGCTGATCACCATGTATTCTATAAGCAGTTCACTGTAAAGTGAATATTTAAATAGTTAAAAAAATTAAATGTTGTTTATAAACATTTATAATCTACCCAGTGTAATGTAGTGTGCCTATTTTTTTAAATAATATAGTGCCTGAGGTGTATATTAAAAATTACTTATGTTAAAATATCACCCCACAAGTTGTATAATTTTATATTCCTATATCAATTAAAATTAAATTTAATTACTTCAAACCCATTTTAGAAAGTACACTGCTTCAAAGAAAAAGAATTGATGCTTTAGGAAAGATGTGAGATCCTTATCATACAATTATGTTTTGCTAAGCTACTCACTCTAAGACTCAGATAAATCAATACTTCTCAATTTACTTTCAACTTTAAAGCTTTTTCAATAAATACAACATAAGAATGCAATCCAGGGAGAAACAAACTTTGAAATTTTTTAAAAATGGAGAGTGGAGAAGGGGAATATGCTATTGCCCATTATTCTTTAGAAACAAGAGTGCTTTTTCATATCACAAAGGAAGAACGTTCCATAGAGACTGCTGTGGTCCTGCTTACGTCTTCATTAAACAGTGTCTACCTACTCTAATGAGATGATAAAATGCCAAGAATTGCCAATAGTCAATACCATATTCTTAATTGTTGCTTTGGACAAAGTTCATTTTTCACAAAAAAATAAATTATAATAAATCCCCATGGGATGTCTAGGAGAGTTTCAAGGTGACAGGAAATAAATGTGCTGGCAAGCTGTCTTTTCTTTAATTTGGGGGGTGGAAAATAATGCAATAAGGAGCTTATTTGTAGAGCCATCAGTAGACTAAAAATTATTAAAGACAGTCAAGTCTTTATTATTATAACAACTGGAGAAATTATCTCATTTATCTTGCATGGCAAAATAGATCAGCAAACTCTCCAGTAGAGCCCAAATAAAAATTCAAGATATTCATTAAACATGCGTTCACTGTAAACAACACTCAATTTATCTAAAGTAACACATTCTGCTGCAAAACCAGGCATTCTACATACTTTTCATAGAGTCAGAGTGTGTTACCTCCTGTCTCGCTGACACTGTCCAGCTAACACTTCTCTTAGACTTTCCCCTGCATCCTTCACTATTCATTGCACTCAGCTTTGTTTAGGCAAACTTCCTCCAATGTTTGCTAAACAGCCCATAATCTCTTTCACCACTGTGTTGAGTGGCAAGTTCTAAAATTTGAATCTGCACTGTCTCATAATTTTATTATATATCTCTGTCAATTTGTAGATATATTATCATCCTATAATGATAATAGCTACAATTGATTTATTTGTATGTGTTAGACACTATGCTGAATAGTTATACTTACTATATGTCTAATAGTAACACCTGGCTTGGCATGATGGTGTATGTGTGTAATTCCAGCTACTTGGCAATGTCAGGCAGGAGGGTCACAAGTGGGGGACCTGCGGGGTATCTTCGAGACACTCTGTCTCAAAAAACAAACAAAAAGGGCCGGGAATGTACCTCAGTCATGGAACACCCATGGTATTCATGCATAGTACTGAAAAACAAATAAACAAACATACTACTTTTATGTAGTCTTTATTATGTCTTCTGTTTTGCATGAGGAAAGCAAAGGCATAGATAAGAAATTATCTGCCTCACACAGACAACTAAAATGTGGTATCCTAGAGGCTGAAGGCAACATTAATATGTTAGAGTCCGAAGAAAAGGGGAGTGTGTGTGTGTGTGTGTGTGTGTGTGTGTGTGTTCACGCATGTGCTCATTTATGGTTTCTTGCCCACAGAAAGCACAAGATACAGGTTTGTATGTATGATTTTAAATGATCAGTTATTAAGAAATTATGAGTTTTTATATAGCTGGGGAAACACTTTACAAACGTGCCTGTATTTTGCGGATTGTTTTTTTGTCTTGGAGTATCAGACATTGAAACCAGGCCCTGGCATATTTTAAGCATGTACTCTACACATATGCTGTAATCCCAGCCCTTGCCAGTTCTTTCTTTTCTTTATTTGTGCATGTGACAAGCATTACAGAGAAAGTGATAGATTAGAATGTGACTTAATTTACAAGGTGACTTCAGAGATCAAGAAACTTCTCAATTCTTCCTCTTCACTTCCTAGGGAGGAGTCTTGAAATCATTTCAGCCTCTCATAGGACAAGTAGAATTAAAAAAAAATAGTGCTCATCTTTATATTTTACATGTGTTTTAAATATGTTTACATGCATTTAAATATATCTCATAGAATTAGAAATGCAATGTATAGAAAGATAAAAGATAGAAAGGATGGATAGCTAGGTTCCATTAAAAGTAGCAGGGATTGTGATGATGTAGAAAAGAAAACTGCTTACAAGGGAGCTGGTAAAGACAATATTCGGCAAGTAACAAGAAAAACACTACAGGATTCATTTAGGAAACAGGAAACTCACAGCAAAAGTAAAAGTATGCCTAGCATTTTGGTTTATTTTACTTTCTAGCCTTGACCAAGAAGCACAATTTAATTTAACTTGTTTGTATTCAGTAAGGCAATAGGTGGGGTATAAAATGCATCAATACTTTTTTATGTGAAACTTTCCACAGGAAGTATATATGTTTGAGTTCTATCTTCTTGTATTTTGTCATGTTGATTCTCTAGTTATCTTTCTGTCAAATTTCAGTTTCTCTCACAACACCATTTTTATTCCAAAGTGTATATGATTACAGATCTTCTTCACTGTGTTGCCCTTTTTTTTGTTTTGTATACACACTTGGTAATAACTGTCATTGTCACATTTATTTCCTTTGGCAGATCCGGCCAGATACACACAGGAGCGCTAGCTCCCTGCAGACTCCCAGTGCTGCGCCTGCCTTCCGCCTTGCTATGCACTCTGTCCCCCTCCTTCCCACAGTGTAGCATGTGTACCCCTCTGTCATGCTTATCCTAGGCCTGTACTTTTCTGCTCTCCCAGGAGTCTTCTGTGCTTTACACTCTTTCCCTCTCCTGGCCAGTTTTTCTTTGAGGATGTTTATTTCCTATCTGTGTGGAATCCATCTACCCTAAAGCAATTTCTAATTCCTTGTAAAACCACAATCCATTTTGTCTGAGCACCAAGCTACATTTTCACTTTTTTGTTCCTCCATGCCAGTGCTAAAGTGAGGCACAAGCAGCATAATGAACTCTGACCAAAATTCCAAGCGTGGCTTATGTGGAAAGCTAACAGACTGTGCTTCCATTTCATGTAGTGACCAAAGCCAGAGATTCTTCACTAACATAAACCAAAGCAATTAATGAAGGAGCCATTTCTGTGAGAGCTTTGCTCATTAAAAGAGAGAGAGAGAGAGAGAGAGAGAGAGAGAGAGAGAGAGATCTCTGCTTGACATAGTTTCTCTTCTCTGGAGAACTATGTTGATTAGAAAGCATATAAACACATTTTAATACCTCTTTTCAAAGACACGAAAACTCCAGAACTGCCTCCAAAGGGAAAGAGCAGTGTGGTTATCACATTTTCTTTCTTTCTATTTACTTACTTTCTTCCAATTTCATAACTTAAATTTTAATCGTGCTTCATTTATCTCAAAGATTTATAAAGCAAGATTAGAAACACAGTTATAAAGATAGTCATCAGACTTACTCTTTCTGCTATTTTTCCTAAAATATATCCACATAGGAAAGCTGAACCTATACAATGATCTAAGTAATAAATCAATTCCCTATTGTGTCTCAGTCTTTTTTTTTGCTTTTAGGCTATAAGATGATAACAAGACATTTGCAAAAATGGCCAAGAACAGTTAATAATGTTAAAAATTACCTACAAAATAATAGTTATTGCATACTTAAGATACTACAGTATATTAAAACTTATTATGTGATAATTGGAAACTAATTTAAATGTACACATGTTTATAAAGCAACATTCTAAGTGGGCTCCTGTACCCAATAAAACTCATACTACATTGTACATTTTTTATATCTATCTATCTATCTATCTATCTATCTATCTATCTATGTATCTATTTATTTTATTTTGTTGTTGTTGTTGGTGGTGGTGGTAACCAGAGATTGAATCTGGGACCTTGTGCTTTTGAGGCAGGAGACAGAACCACTAAGCTATATCCCTGGCCCATTTGCTGCTGAGTTTTGCAGATGAGAGATAAATGACAAATGTTTTAAATAATTCGCTAATAGTTGTGAGTGAGATTAACTACCCCTGAAGTTTTATGTTTATTTGAATTACTTTTAAACCTTATTCCCACAGCTTCAAAAGAGATAAATATAATTTATCAACATAGTTCTTTGTAACACAGTACACGCTGATAGGGATATAAACACTGATATAAATAACTAGTCATAGCCTCACTGGGAGGTCATCTGTTTATATCATCTAGAAAGTGTGAGTGACTTACATAAAGTTTCTCCTATCATCATTTCTCTTCAAAATCGACTTTTGCTTCTGACTGGAGCTGACTTGTGTGTGGTTTTTCGATAAAATGGAGTACTACTCAGCCATAAAGAATAAAGAAACTATAATGATATAATTGACAATGTGAAATAGGAGAAAAGGGGCTAAAGGTGTAGGGAAAGTGGGAAACGTAGGGGAAAGGAAATAAGGGAAAAGAAAAAATATGAGAAAATGAAAAAATGGAAATAAATGGGGAGGGTAGGAGGGGGTGAAGGGAGGGCAGGGACAAGGAGAAAAAATGAGAACCAAGACCTGTCATGTAAAGGTACAAGATCCCAATGATGAATGTAACTGTACTGTATACCTAAAATGTACCAATAAACTCAGTGAGAGAAAAAAAAATGAGAAAGTAGAGTCATTCGTAGGAAGATGGATGCATATTGAGGACGTAGTCTTTTTTTTTTTTTTGATACCAGGGATTGAACTTGGGTCTTTGCACTTGCAAGGCAGGCCACCAAACCGCCGAGCTAAACCCCTAGCCCTTGAGGATGTACTCTTATGTGAAATAAATAGGAAAGCACATGTGTAAATACCGAATAGTTTCTCTGGTGTGAAAAACTAAAAGTGTAGATAAGATTCAAACTGTATAATTGATAATGTGATAGGAGGAAAGGGGCTAAAGGTGTAGGGGAAGTGGGAAGGATAAGGAAAAGGAAATAGGGAAAAGAAAAAAATATGAGGAAAGGATGAAATGGAAACAAAGTCTTTGTAAACAGGGAAGAGTGGAGAGGGTGAAGGTAGGGCAGAGGCACGGGGAAAAACGAGAACCAAGACCTGTCATGTAAAGGTACAAGATCCTAATGATGAATGTAACCGTACTGTATACCTAACAAGTATACTTTTTAAATAATAACAAACTCAATAAACTCAATGAAAAGCAATCTCCTTGTATCCCTGCCCTGCAGGTGACTTCCAGGGAAACACCTATCCCCTTCAGGAAGATCCACCAGGATCCTGCACGGAGAATCTTCCTACATGGAGAATCCTTCGTGGTTTTAGGATCGAAAGCTTTTCTGTTAGTAACCCTAACCACTTTTTCCTGGATGCAGGTTTAGGTTGGTACAAAAGATATCTGTGGTGTAAATAGAGGCACGGTGCTGTATTAAAAATTATTTTTGCTCAATCTGCGACTACAGCAATCAGTTTTGATGCTGTCTAAAGCAGGGTCAGATTTATTAGCAGCATTCCACATATTTCTTAGCAATTTTTGCTCATGTAAGATGGTGAAAATTGAAAATCATGATTATCAAAATGTCTCATAATTTTAAAAACTTGCTTATCTAAATGTTTCTAGCTTTGAATTTTTTTGGCGGGTTAATGGGGGTTGAACTCAGGACCTTGCGCTTGCCAGGCAGGTAGCAGAACCACTGAGCTAAATCCCCAGCCCCAAGTTTTGATATTTTTTAATGTTTGGATGAGGAATATATGTACATTCAAAAGTGATCTCAGGATACCTGAATAGCACCTGTTTCCTGAATAGCATTAGCCAATGGGAGCCCTAATTTAGGAACCACGCATTGATTACAGGACGGGATCACGCATAAACACATGTTATGTGATAGGTAGAATTGCTACATAATTATTTAACATGTTATCCTAGCATTTCAAATAATTAGTATAATTTCTAAATATTAAACTCACTAAAAAAGCAGAATTAGTAAATCAGAGTGAGAAAAGAGCATTATAATGACTTTTCTAAATGTCCATATCATTTATCATTTGTGTTCTCTTCATTTTTTTACATTTTCTCTCATTTCTGTGTCCTGTTTGTCATTCTACGAGGTTCCAGCCCAGCTTAATGGAAGACAGCCATGTGAATGAGTAGAAGTAGGTCTTCTAAGTAGCATTTTTGATCAGAAAAAGAGGTGTGTTGATTGCTCATTTTATTACGTAAATTATTCCCATTTTCATATTTTATAACAAAAGATTTATGACATTTACTTAAATGTATTTTTGAAATGTATTAAGCCATTACTTGCTAATGCTCCTCTCCCTGCAAATTCCATTTTTAAAAAGCCTGATGTAAAATACATATAGACAATGGAAAAACGGACAGTGTAAAATGAAAAGTGCATTGATATATATACATTTATTTTCTTTTCAGTGTTCATTGTAAAGTTTATTCTTTTATTATTGAGAAATTTCATGCAAAATGATGCAGACAAGAGAGTTCTACAAATGAGAATAAAACAAGTACATGAAGATTAAATAGATCAGTGAAAGTCTGAGTTTGAGGTAGATTTCAGCAATTTTGACTTCCAGTCCTTTCTTTAGTCAACTGATCCAATGACCTATGAGAAAAAGAGGAGAATGAGAAAAATAAGATACACAGTATGTTAAAAACAGGTTATTCCACAATTTCTAAAACAGAATTTGTGTGTCTCATTTTTCTTTGACATTTTATTGTTAATGCTCCAGTTATTATGTATATCTTCCTGGATTTTAGCAGAAATATTCATGTTCCTTTCTTCAGTTGAATCTGACTGAAACAATGATTGAATAGGGAACTACTGGGGAAATAATCTTTAAAAGATTTTTCTCTTCATAATTTAATTCTTATTTAAATAATGTCCTTGTTATATGTGACTCAATTGTGAAATTGCTGATAGTTAAATAATTGTATCCATTAACTAACCCCTGAGAAAACCTGAAATACTTTCAGTTGGATTTGAGGTGTAATTTTTTTTCATAAGTTCATTTATTCTCTGCAATTTTCTAAAATAAACTGAAGCACCATGATTTTTACTAAGTGATACATCTAAGAAATTACTCAATATGTAAAACACAACACAGGTTATTTGAAAGCTTCCTTCAGGGACTCATTTGAGGATTGCAAAGCTGCTGAATGATTACAAAATATCCTGAAGCAGACTTTTTAAAATAGGAATATAATCAAACAAGGCTGTGCACAGTTATATCTGCAATGCTTGGGGATAAAAAAGCACCCTTATTATTCACTACTGTCCATACATAATAATGACACAAAGGACTAAAATAAGTTTAGCACATACAAGCTTTGGGGAAACAAGACTGTCTGCCAATGCTCATTCAGAACCAAGAGAACACTTATAGTAGGACAAATAGAACCAAATCCTGGACCTACTTTGACTCAGAAGTATAAAGTTGTTTGTGAGTGTATGTGGTTTATTTGAAATTAAAGTAAAGTATCATCTATAAAAATCTCTTCTCTCAGACAAGTTTATTGATTAATAATAATTTTAAAAAGAAAAACAAATTCAAGTACAAAGATACTGAGTCATCTAGAAAAAAAACTTAAGAGAAGGGGTTTTTATAAATTAAAGGAAAGAGAGATATAGTAAGTCACAGGACAATGACCCAAGGCATCATCAAGGGAGAAAAAGTCCTTGTACTTTCCAGTGTTTGTGCCACCCTGCAGAAGTTTTCAGGATGAACTAGATGGGCCTCATGAACATGATGATCTAGTCTCTCATATTTTAGTTATTTTCTTTCTAAATAACCATCTAAGAGAATAAAAGTTAAATACAGAGTGAAGATAACATTACACAAGAACAATGCCAAATTATCACTGCCTGCAAATAATCACTGGAAAATAATCAACTTTTCAGAAAAATGTCTACCTAGTGATATGAAATTTTAGTTTTAGCTATTGTGAGGTTCTATAACAAAATATCACACACTGAGTAGCTTACACTCATTTATTTCTCATAACTCTGCATGTTAGAAATCTCAGGTCAGAGAACCAGATCAGTCAGGTTCTTGTTGAAGACCATTTTCCTGATTTACATGCTTTTTGGCTGCCTCCTCACATGAGAAAGAGAAAAAATAATCTGCTACACTTCCCCTTCCCCAGGACACTAATCCCATGCATGAAAATCTTACCCCCCCCAAACATAATTATAATCCAACTTCTCACCTCCAAATATCATCACACTGGGAATTGGGGTTTCCACAAATGAAACTGAAGTGATAAAACTTTCAGGACATAGCTTTGCCTATAGAAGAAATGTACACATGCACGCGCACACACACACACACACACACATCTTTCCATGTGTGCTACAAGAAGTCTTCTATTTAAAAACAAAAGTTACATTATCCGTCCACTTCAGGAAAATGAGTCAGCTCATAAAAAAATTAAAATTCACTTTCTATATATAGTATCCTAAAAGACTGTATGCTATTAAAGGGATGACTTTAATAACTATAATGTCTTCACAGTGACAAATGTTAAATATACTTCACACTAAAACTTAATCAACATGCAAGTAAATAGTCAATTATATGACCCAAATTCTGCATACCATCTGCTATTAAGTAATTAAATGGTCATACTTTCAAAGGAATAATACATTAAGCAGCACTTTGCAAAGAATATAAAAAGAATAAGAATCAATTCACTGGTTTTGGGCTCTTATGTATTAATGAATACCAAAAATTAGAATTTTGAATGTGTAAAGGAACTGCCATAATTCAAATTTATTTCCATAAAAAACAACATGAAACATGACTAAAGGCTTTTACATCAATGGATATTGTTCTTCAAAATATTTCCACGTATACCTATTAAATGATTTCTTCAGATATTTATTTACATCAAAATGTAAGCATAATACACCATTTTCTATTTTAATAATGAAAAATTATCTGTTTTCTGATTTTATAATCAAAGCTCATTAAAAGGTTTTTATGCAAAAAATCAGAGTAGAATGTAATAGCTATCTGAAAAAGCACAAATCCCTACTCAATTATCTGTGACAATTGTAGGACTATCCTTTCTTCTTTCATGTATATATATATAT